>NW_003852455.1:4416323-4544606 GCF_000181295.1 Otolemur garnettii | reverse complement strand
TTGTAATTTCAGGGTCGCAGCTCGCCTCAGGAAGGTTGAAGTGCACTCTTCAATCTTCTCTCTTGTCTCTGCTCCAAACCATCAGCTAATTTGCTAAGGTTCTGTCCTTTCAGCCTCCTTCTGGATGGGAGCTTCTGTAAAAAGCTGGCTGCAGTTCGCCATCTTAGCAATACATATTTCATGAGCAATTGCCATGCACTGGGGACAGTGCTTGGGATAGTAGAAGAAAATGCTAACTTGGAAGTGAATCTTGCAGCCCCAATCAAGCTTTCAGATGACTGCACAGACATAGACCTGGCCAAGATCTTGACAGCAATCTCATGAGAGATCGCGAACCAGAACTACCCAGCTATGCTGCTCCCAAAAGTCTAGCCCACAGAAACTGTGAAATAATAAATGTTTGTTGTTTTAAGCCACTAAGTTTTAGGATAATCTTTTATGCAACAGTGGAGAATTTACACATTCATCAATAGAAATATAAATAAATGAAAAATACAGATATAGAAAAAATCTATATAACAGAATGCAACTGAGCAATAAAAAAGTAGGTGAACTGTTGATATGTACCCCATACTTACAAATCTCAAAATAATTACATTGAATGAAATAAGCTTGGAAAAGGAAAGCTAATTAATAATGACAGAAAGCAGGTGGTGATTGCCTAGAGGAGGCAAAGAAAGAAAGAAGGAGCTCAAGTGGTACAATAAAATGCTGGGGATGTGACTGTTACATTTGTAATTTTATAGTGGTAATAGCATCATGTTAAAATTATCAAATTATACACTTTAATTGTATAAAACTTATATCAATTAAACCTCAAGAAAGCTATTAAAAAACCAAATTCCATAAAAAGGTGATCAAGGCATTGGCATTGGTCCTGTCCCAGTGCACCTGGGTTTGGAGTGGAAGACATTCGCTTAGCCAACACCCACAGTATAGTGGAAGAAGGGCTAACATAAGCCATAGAGGAGAGTGAGCAGGATGAGGAGAAAGAGGAGAAAGAGGAGGCGAAGGGAGTTTCCTGCTCCTTACCTCCCTTTAGATAGCTTCCATATTGGAGACTTTTCTCTGTTTTACTTTTCTCTTTCTGTTTGGTTATACTCAGCCATTGCATTTGCTTTTAGTGTCTCCTCTTAAGCCTAGTTTCTTTCTAATCATGGGTCATTACAAAAGTTTTGAGATACACAAAAATCAAGAAATGTAAACTTCATGCAGATAGAAACAAATGCATCCCTCCCAGTATCACCAATAAGCCAAGCAAACTGGAATTTGCATGAGTGCCTCAGAGAGGACATTGCCCATTGTGTTTCATGGAACGGAAATGATGGACCGTAATACAGTCAAAACTTTCAAAGTGACCCATGTCATTAAGACTAATTTTTTTAGAATCGCTTCTGTGAATAATTTTAGCCTAATGATAAACTTTTCACCTCAAAATATAACTGGTATGGTTGTTAAGGGGATTTAAACTTATATTTGAAATACTATGCTGTCACTTTATGTGTAACAAATATATCTTAATTATTATATTAATATTGTTGTCACTAAATGTCTATGGAAAACAGCATAGAGATTCCTCAAGGGAAAAAGTGTAGATTTGCCATTTGATACCCACTACTGGGTATCTACTCAATGGACATGAAGTAATCTTATCAAAAAAAAAAAGACATCTGCTTTTGAAAGTTTGTCACAACACAGTTCACAATTGCAAAGATATGGAACAGATCTAAGTGCCCATCAGTTTTCTAGTGGACAAAGAAAATGTGGTGTGTATACACACATACACACCCCATGGACTACTCCATGAAAAGAAATGAGATAGTATCATTTGCAGGCATTTGGATGGAACTGAAGATTATTATCCTAAGTGAAGATGGAACTGGATATCATTATTCTAAGTGAAGTATCTCAGGAACAGAAAGCCAAGCATCACATATTCATAATAACAAGGGGAAGCTAAATGATGGATTCACATAGGCACAATGAGAAATGACGAACATTGGAAATCAAGAAGGGGGAGGGTGGGATGGGGGAGGGATAAAAATTTACCTATTTGGTACAATGAACACTATTCTAATAACAGACATGCCAAAAGCCATGACTCAAGTATAGATATCCATGTAACAAACACATTTGTACTCCCTTAATATTTTCAAATATAAAAATATTACTGTTACTACCATAAGGCTATTTGGTATGATAAGTATAGAAAAGGCACTTGAAAATAAACAACTAAGGTTTTCTTTTATCAATAGATTTGTTACTCATAATGAACATTTTAGAATTATAGTTTCACTATCAAATCACCAAATCACCTTTGTTTTAAATCATCAAGTGAATCGAGTCACTACAGGAAAAGTACGACATGGGGTTAAACATTAACAAATCCTTCTGGAGGTCAAGGGGTTGAATAATGGTCTTTCAGCACCTCAGTGTAGCTTTTCTGTACTGAAGGAGAAGGAGATTCTATGTTGCCTTTGAAGTGGAAAAGGAAAGCACAGGCCATGAATGGATCAACAAACTATGGTATATGTATAGCATGGAATATTATTCAGCCATTAAAAAGATGGAGACTTCACATTTTTTACATTTACCTGGATGGAGTTGAAATATAGTCTTTTTAGTAAAGTATTGCAAGAATGAAAGATAAATATCCAATATACTCCATATAAATATGAAATCAATATATAAACAATTACATGCTCATAAGAACAAGAAAACATTAGAGACCACAGGAAAAGGACCACAGAGAAACCAGGTCCATGTTTGATCTGAATAGTACGGCCTTTGCTTATAATAAGAAGTGAGTAAATAAATCTTAATTAAATCCATCAGAAAAGTTCTTTAAGAATAATTAATGGCATGGAAAAAGACCCATATTGTAATATGAAGTTTGAAAAGCAGAAAAGTATCAAGAGTTTAGTCCCCCAAACATCAGCTGTTCAGGTGAGAGAAAAAGAAATATGTCAAAATACTAATGATAGCTATGTTCAAATTTCTGCTGTTGAGACCATAAACAGTTTTGTGTTTTCTTATTCTTTTTTGTACTTTCCTATTTTTGAACTATGAACATATCTTGTTGTGCTTAGTACAAAAAATAATTTTTTAAATTTACAAATAGGTCTGAGAGTTAATATTTCTAAATATCTGGTTCATGGTGCTGCTGTATTCCATTACTGCACTGAAATTCTCACAAAGGGTATGTGTAACAGAATGGAAATACCATCCTGCCAGATCTACATGGAATACTATGTGCATTTTGGCAATGCCAGAGAGGTGAAGCTGGAACACTCTTTAAAAAAAGCTGGGACAGAGAACAAAGGAAGAGGAAATTTTGCCATATGGCGTAGAGGAACTCACTAAAAAATTAGGAATCTTAAATGGAGATCTGCTAAAACTAAGGTGATATGATTGTGGTTCATAAAATAATCTGTCATTATATAGGTGAATTCCTGAATCTCACTTTATTTTAATATCTCTAATAATAACTACTTTATTCATCTTTCTAATCTCACAATTATATGCATACAGTAGCAAATTGTAGGTTCCTGAATTGAATTGTAGTTCCTAGGTTGAATAAACATGAATTTATCCAGTAAATCTTAAAATACTAATGCAAGGTTGTTAGGTGAAGCCCTAAAAGGATGCTTTAAATAAAACAAAACAAAACATAACCTTTTTCTATTTCTTCTTTTTTTCCCCCATGATGAGCAGTAAATTTGGATCCAATGAAAGATTCAGGCAGATAACAATGTCTGGTGAAAGAAAAGGGTTCTAGTGGTGGGGGGAGGAGGTCCTACATATGTGAAGATAGCAACATTGTGTAGTCAGTTTAGGAAGGATAGTAAGGTTCTCTACGGCAACAAAAATATTTTTGGTACATAAAGAACAAGAGATAAGAATAAGACATTCAGGCTTTAATTATTTGTATTATATCAGAATATTACCAAATAATAATAAATGAAACCAATATGTTTATATAGCAATTTCTATGTACCAGACAACGCTATAGACACTTAACATATTTTAATGAACTCAATCATCCCAAACTTCCCTGTCAATAGATACTATTATTATTTTCCTCCTAGACCCTCCCTTTTTCCTGGGGAGGGCATTGAAACACAGAAAGATTAAGCGATTCACCCCAGCTCACACAACTAGGTAGATGGAAAGCTAAGATTTGAACCTAAGCCTTCTGGCTCCAGTCTGCACTCTTAATCCTTTACTATCTTTTAAGAAAAAACAACAACAGCAATGTACACACCTATGCACGTATTCAGGATGCTCTTAATAATTCCACAGAAGTTTTGCCTCTCAAACTAGTTTGTAAAGAGGAAATGTGTCTTTATCTTTTGTCCTCTTAACGCCCATGACACCCCATACAGTTAGAGCCACAAAAAAGATACTCTTTTCTAAGACATATCTAATCTTTATATGCTTGACATTCAAATTTATTTGATAATATTATTTTTTCACTCTAATTGTCAAATGAAAATCAAGAACAACTCTTTAGACCATTAATAAGCAAATAAGCAGAACTGGGTCACCATATGTAAAATGTTTTGGGGGTTTGATTTTAGCTCTCCTATCATTGCAAAGTGAGTAGCTCATATTATTCCCACCTGCAAAGGAACAGCCTTCATGAACCAAATTTTTATCACATATACACACATATCCACTTTCTATAAAAATGCTCAGCCCATCTGTTCACATTTAAAAATATAAATTGAAAACCTTCCACGCTGCCTTGGTTTGTAAAATGTCTATCACCAAGTCTTCATTCCAAGACTTCTTTAAGTTTATGATTTCTTTCTCTTTCTCCTTTCTTTTAATGATTTTCACTATTTCTCTTCCTAGTATCTAATGTTCATCATTAAGATTTCCTGCAATAGACAATGATCTTAAAGGTCAGGGTTTCAATGTTATTCCCATATAAGATGTGTCTTCATTTCTCATTACTATTTGAGAAAAAGGTACCTTGTAACCTGGTAACAAGAAGGAAATTTAAGATCTTTATCTCTTTTCAGGGTATAAGACTTGATTACAACAGTATGAAAACAACCATTAAGAACACAACAAAGAAAAGACAAAACTGTGTAGACAAGTCCTCAAGAAATGTTACAGAGAGTTTAAATTAAATTGTACCTACACGTGCCTAAGCAAAGAGGTGAAGATACTTGTTGGAGTGGGCACCCCCTCTATTTCCACGAAAATATCTCCTTGAGGGGGTGTTGGCTCTGGACATGCAAACACTGTTTCTATGTTGCTGTAAACCGCATTTTATTCTTCTAAGAGCCTGAAGCTTCCTGTTCCTTTATTTGTTCATTCTTTCTTTCATCCATTCACTAATTCATTCATTTACTTTGCTTTTATTGAGTGCCATTTTCTGGGTGTTCTCACAGGCAATAGAGGGACACAGAGATGAGAGACTGTGCTCAAGATCTAAGGAACTTATAGTTGAGGAGACAGGAAAACTAGCACTGGTCTATTGAGTTTCAATTCAGTCCTTCCTTCCTTCCTTCCTTCCTTCCTTCTTTCCTTCCTTCCTTCCCTCCCTCCCTCCCTTCTTTTTTCCCTTCTTTTCTTCCTTTCTTTCTTTTCTTTTTGCTTTTCATTTTGAGACAGAGTGTTACTCTGTCACCTGGGCTAGAGTGCAGCATCATCATCATAGTTCACTGACACCAAAGACTCCTGGTCTCGAAGAATCCTCCTGCCTCAGCCTCCTGAATAGCTGGGACAATGGATACATGCCACCATGCTCAGCTAATTTTTTTCCGTTTTTAGTAGAGTTGGGGTCCCTTTCTTGCTCAAGCTGGTCTCAAACTTTTCACAGAGTGCTATGATTGATTTCAGGTGTGAGCCACCACACCAGTGCCTCCTTTGCTTTTTTGGAAGTATGAGATATCAGTGTTGTAGCCGACTTCCTTATTTGCTTATTTACTTATTTTTATGAGGCATTTTATTCAAGATCTTATGCAATGATCAATTTCAAGTTCCAAACAGTGTGTTATCTCCCTGGCTGCAGATATGGTCGCCAATGCATGGTATTAGAACAGGTTACTGGAATTTGTCCTGGAGTCAAAATTTCTGGGTTTTGCAAATATTAGTAAAGATTTTATTTTGAAAAATAGGTCAGAGACTAAAATTGTTTCAAGCTTTACCTGAAGTTCAACTCAAAAATTGTTTAGGAAACAGTTAGTAACCATTGAACCATGGAAGCTTTACTAAGGAAGCTTTACTAAGAAAATGTGTCATAATATTCAGACGCTAGGGCCTTAGAGTATGGCTCCAGATAAGCCTATGTTGATAAGGGTGTTTAGTTTATGTCCCACTAGTGATGCTTTTCAAAAATACTTCTCAATAAAAAGGTTTAAATCAAATTATTTCATGTTGGTGAGTGTTTAATTTTGGGGGATTGTTTATTTGAAATATGTACCAAAAGTATTAAAATTTACATATATTTGAACATTGATTTGATACTGGAAGGCAATAGTCAGATGTGTAAAAAATGTCTATTAAAACAGTCAACTTTCTATAATAGAAAAAAATTGGACACAATATATTCGATGACAAGGGACTGGTTAATTATGAGATTATTATTTTGTAGATTATTGTTACCATTAAACACTATATAGAAGAATTTCAATGTAAAGCATCACAAGAATGGAGAAGCAATAATCCATCATACTCAATTCTAATATGAAGGCAATAGATGATCTAATACAAGGGGAGAGGGTAGGGGAATGAGGAATCAGGGAGAGGAGAGGAGCAAAGGGGATAGGGGATTAAAGAAAGAAGAATTTCAATGATGTGGGCTAATATGCACAATTTATGACTAAGTGATAAAGTAGGTAGAAAATTATATGATCCAAATCATGTTAAAATAAATTTCAACACATCTTTAAAAAGGGAGAAGAATAAGCTATGCAAAAATGTCAACTCTGGACAACTGGACATCCTAAAATTCCCCAACTTTGTCATGCTCTCTCTCATCAAGATCTTCAAATATTCTGTCCTCTTCAACCCCGATCATTCTTTGTTGATTTTGAAGATCTTTTCTAAACTGTAAATCAAAACATTTTAGAAGACATCAAATTTTTCCATGCTTCAGATCCCAAAGGGCACGATGTCTTCTTAATACATCTAAGTGCACTAAACTTCAATATTGTCCCACATCTTTCAGACCCTACGTGACATAATAATTCTTAATTCATCTTAATGAGCATCTTTATCTTTAAAACACCATCGTGCCGAATTAGCTAAAAGATTATGAACAAATATAAAAATGCCTAAAACTATGAGTACCCTATTTTCTTTGGAGCATTCACTTGCCCTAATGGACTCAATACTTTATTTATTAGCAATGTTTTTGCCACATTTGTACTTTTTCAGGATTTGTGGGGAAATACAATTATATTAAGTCCAGTAAAATAAAACCCTTGATTATTAGACAGGAAAATATAACTGTACAAATGCTAAACAGAGTTTAACAGAATTCACCTTTGCATTACACATTGCCATTTTATTTCAGAATAACTCCAATTATAATAGCTTTAAAAATTGCTTTAAGCTTTTAAAAATAATTATGGTTGTGTGTGTGGAATCCCTATAAAGTTATTTTTAGACCTCTGGCACATCCACCATAGACTATTCAAACAAAAGACAATTTTATATCTTATTTTTTGTCACTTTCCAAACCTGGTGCCATAAATATAAATGGAAATAAATGACCCAAAAGGGAGAGGAAAAGTTTGCATCTACAACATGATCACTTACTGTTATTCTCGAATTACTAGTTCCAGGATTAACATAGGTTAGCATTGTATTGACTCCTGACAAGGATGAGGCTTTCCAGCTACTAAGCACTATACGATCTGATTCAGCAGAGAGGGCAGTCCCAAAGGACTGGAAATACGATGACTTGAAAGCTTCAACATAGCTTTGAAACATGGTAGAACCTCAGTTTTGGTGATTAGTGATTAGAAGATGGGGCAGGAAAGGCTTTCACAGATAGAAAAAATCATCCTTTTTTCTTTCTTTCTTTTTTTTTTTTTCCTTATGAGCATAGATTAGAAAGGTTTTGGAATGAACCAGAATCAAGGTGAAGATGAATGAGGCCAGCTTAAAGGCCTCTACCTGATTCTTAAGTTTTATCTGACCCTACGGCACCTGAAGTCCCAGTAGGATCAGCGCATGCCAACCCCTCATTCTGCTTCCTTTGTTCCCATCCCCAGCCTCAACACAAACACGCACACTTTGCACTTTTCAATCCCGACTATAATTTACTCATTTTGTTCCTGCTCCTCTCCCTCCTCAGCGCAGACAGCCTGACCTCAATGTGACTTTATCTGTTGCTCCCTCTTCCCAGAGCATCCCCTCCCTCAAGAGCTGCCTCACATCTCTCCTCCATGAAGCAATCTTTGACGACTTTAGTTCTCATTGATGTCTCTCTCCCATTTCCAAACCTCTATTCTACACATTGCTAACCAACACTCAGTTTGCTATCTGATTATACACATCTATTATTTTCTCTCCATATCCCTAGCAAGCATCATTCTCAACCTCTATTCCATTTTCCACTGGGTCTAGTAGAGTATGGACAACATAGAAGGCACACAAGATCCCAGATGACACTTGCTGATTTGTTTAATTATCATATTGCTTAAAATAAAGTATGTTTTTAAAAATGTATTCACAATCTGATATTTCTTTTCTAGAGAAAATACTATTGCTCCTGAAAGGACAATTTTGGCAGTGAGAGTGAGCCTATCTTTGATTTGCTTTAATAATATTTTTTAGCTCACCTGTAATGATAAGAACAGTTTCAAAAATTTACGACTTGCATGTTAAGTCACATACAACAGCAGAGACAGACTGCAGCAGTTGTGAGTTGGAAAATACCTAATCAGATTCCTTCTAAAATGAATCAGGAAAAAGACCCTTAACTTTTGGATCCCTGACTTCATCCTACCTACAACTGAAGAGTTAGGTCTCAAATAACTGTATCCCTGGATATTTCCATACTCAGACAATTGGAGGGGGGATTACTAATTAGATTTCTACTCACTAGAAATCTTTTACAAAGGTGTTATCTCCTAAATCTGAATTTCAATTTAGCTTGCTTTACAGGCCTTTTAAAAGTGCTTCTGAAATCATCGTTTTATCTTTTTCTTGGTTAATATAAATCCTGAGGAAAATAATTTGGCCTGGCTAGCTGTATAAAGCCCGCTGAGCTGCTCTGAAGAATAAGATTCTACTACTTTAAAAAAACCCGAGCTCATAATCTTCTTTAGAAATCATAGGAATATGAAACTGAGCGACCATGATTCCGATGTTTCTAAATTCAATCTGAAAGCATTTAAGGGATCTGGGACTAGCTTTGTCTGACATTTTTATTTCATCTATTTCCAATGTCTGTTTCAGGAAAAGTGAAAGAAATGAAAAATTACTGGAAGATTAGGTGCAGTAATTGATATTTCTCTGATACTTTTATTAACCCTTCAAATTGTGGGGCACTTCCTGAGGACATGAGCCCAGATTCTCTCACTTATTATATATGAACAAACTATACACTTTTCATTTGTTGCATGTCAATTTTCTTCTGTCTCATATGCAACTGTACCAATCTCGATATTAAGAGTATTATTTGCATTCATATATTTCCATCTACAAAGACACAATTATAAGAAATTTTGTCAAGAATATCCATTAAAAATCCCTGTGGAAAACAGCCCCAGAGAGATCCAAGGAGTCACTGAGGCCTCGTCACAAATCACAGGCATCTTTGGGCCCTGAAGCAGACTTCACTTTGTCAGTTATCACTTTAAGGTTCTCTGCCTTGAAGCATTGCCTTACTGTTGCCCTGGGTTATCTGGGCAAGTTTCACATAAGAGACTTGGCTTCTTTTAGTAGATCACAATGGCAACCACATATTCTATATTTATTTATCTTCTATTCCCGCTTATCACCAAAACTTGTGTCCTGTCCCCCATCCACCTGACTTGCACCAGGCTCTCAGTGCTGCCTGTTTCTCAAGCAATCTTGCCATCACCTTCTAACATCCTTTTCTTCGTCTGCTTTCTCTACTCAGCCAGGGCACCCCGTCAGGTCCTGAGCCTCTCTTGGACTATTCCTCAATGTTGCTTTTCCTCTATTGATGAATTCTTATAAAGCTGCCAGTAAAGCTCTGCTCCTCCAATGCCATTCCCATCTCCAGACAGCTCTGGGATGTATCATCAGATTTTCAACAGTTTATCCCAGTTCCAAATCAGATGCCTTGATGGAGCCAGTGATGTGGTTAAAGACAAAATGTGGTTCAATTATTAACAGAAAAAAAGATTCTCATTCTAGAAACAGGCCTATTCTGTTGCTTTAACCTTATGTGAGGAAAGGTCACTCTGCTTTCAGTAATGTAAGCGCGGCAATAGCAAAAGTTAATTCACTATTTTAAGCAACAAACTGCGGCCAAGTCAGTTCTTTCTAGGCCAGATCCGAGTAACACTTACGAGTGCCTAGTCAACGCTGGGTACTGTCTTTCCTGCTACCGTATGCAAAAGCATACAACCCAGCTCTGTATTTTCTACAATATCTAATGAATTCTTTTCGTGCCTCTTTCTAGCTGTGGGCAGGAATGGGGGGTGGGGCAGTTCCAGGGATCCCGGTACAGATCAAGTTCAATTCGCAATTGTGGTTTAGCACCACCTAGTGGCGACTTTCCTGCTCCTACTTCAATGTCCTAAGGGATTCCAGGTTGTGACTGGTTGGGACTAGACATCAACAATTCTGGCATCTATCTCACCAACTTGACCCAAGTTGGGCTTGCAGAATCCTGGGGACTCCAGGATCCACTCTTCACTCCCTCACTTTCTGTAGAGGGGTTTCCTGGTATTGCCTACCTGGTCTTATCCTGCCCTCCATGAATATGTCCAAGAGTTCAGTTCACTGATAAAACCCCATGATTACTTATACTTAGGTGAATATATCTACATACATTTCTTTGAAATGTAGCAATGTTTCTAAGAACCAGTGAAGATAGCTGGTAGCAATACATATATGAAGAGAAAATATTGCATTGAGCTAATTTATGAAAAGAAAATAACTTAATATTGGAAAGTGAGAGTAGTTTATAAAAATCGTTGTTATCATGATTACTGTACATAAAAATTTACTAAGTATACAGTCTTTGGTTATTACAGCCTTACAGTTTTGGGGGACAAGGGGTGAGATAAACTACATGAGACAGGCATGACGGGTAACAAATACATCATGTGTAAACCCCTAAAATTGATTACCTGAATTAATTGGTACTTCGAGGCAGTGTATTACCTACATTGGATTCTTAACTCTTACTTATTAGCTCTGGAAATTTAGACAAGTTAATTTCTCTGAACACCAATTTCCATATCTACATATATGGCATAATAATAACCATCTCATTGGTTGTTATGGAGATTAAAATGAAATGATGTGAATAAAGGACTTGGCCTAGTGAATAGCAGTTATACAATTAGCTGTTATTACCAATCTCATTATTATTAATTCATTCCAACATGGTGCTTGCAAAATTGACTTTAATATCACCAAGAAGAGCTTGATTGCCTCCGACACATCCTCCATTGCAATATAACTTCATGTAAGCTAGATAGAGAACAGGAAGCCAGCAAGGAGGGCTCCATTTTCCTCCAGATACAGATATCAAAGAGTATATTTCATTTTCATTTTAGTAGAGAAAGTTTAGTATATATAAGTGCAGGTCTAGGTAACTATACAGAGGCCCATTTGTTTCTTTTGGAAATTATGTATATCCAGCTGCAAATTAGACTACACTAATTTTCATTTCTTTTTAAATCCTTCTTGTTTACAGTTTTTCTATTAAACTGTTGAAAAAAAATATACCTCTTGTTGGAATGGTTTCCATTTGTACACATTTTCCCCCACTTTCTCTATATTATAAATCTAATAATGTATTATTTCAGAAAGAGTCTAACATGATTCTCACACTGTTTGGAGTCACT
The DNA here is from genome assembly GCF_000181295.1 of Otolemur garnettii. Classification (NCBI taxonomy): domain Eukaryota; kingdom Metazoa; phylum Chordata; class Mammalia; order Primates; family Galagidae; genus Otolemur; species Otolemur garnettii. The sequence continues at coordinate 4,532,592 of NW_003852455.1, read as the reverse complement.
GACCCCTGGAGATCTACTTGGAATAATATATGTAAAAACCACATGTTTTAGTTCTAGAATGGCATTAAATCTTTAAGATAAATATCAGCAAGGATCTAAAGGAAAAAATCCTGCTCATAGCTCTTCATTGAACACTTTTGTTAATGAAAAAATATGACCTTCTGGTAGTAATGGACCAGTACAACCTTCAGTACAGAACTTGGGTAAGCATAGTATTCCAATGGTTACCAGTCAGTTCTACAGGCTCATCAATCAGTGTGACAGGATATCTTGAGTACTGAAGCAAGTTCTTATAGGCCCTCACTTCCTCCCACAGTTGAACATTTTGTTGCAGGACTGTGGAGCATTGGAGCACTTGCCAGAGGCTGAGGCAGTGTTGGCTGGGAGATCTTAGTACAGCAGAATATGGATATATTGCAATATTGTATAGACCAGGATGCTGGTATTGGTATTGATTGGATGTCTCCTAAATATCAGCCCTAAGTTAATATATGATGACAAAGAAATAATCTTAAGCCCAAATTCAACTTAAGAAACTGTCACAAATGTGCAGCCAGGGAAAGATGTTCTAAAACTTTGGGTGCCATCTTTCATAGTACATGGCTGGACAAGACAACTGATAAATTTATTTTTGTCCTCCTTCTTGGTTATCTAATTTAGTGGTTGTATCAGTGATGGTTACATATTTTCTTTGGGCATCTATGCTTTCCTTGGCTTTATATGTAAACCATAATAAAAATTGAAGAAATGATAGTACTGTTATTATGAACAAGAAAAAAAAAATCTTTACAATAATGCCAACTTCTATGTTTTAGACTTTGCACTGTTATTTTACATGTATCAACTCTTTTAATCCATACAACATACCAGGGTACAAGGATTATTATCACCACTTTATAGATGAGGATATTAAAGCTCAGATAATTATCTCACTCACATATTTTCAAGCCTTTCCATATAACTGTTGTGTTTAAAACATATAAATCAACTATGGTGGTTTTAGGAATTTACTACTAGAAACTAATACAATTTCAAACCAGCAATGACATGTTGAAAGAAATTTTTTAAAACAATATAGTTGCTATTCAATTGAGTAACAAACCATTTATACAAGCAGGCCATGCCAAATTGTCAGAAGATATAAAACTCAGAGATTTGCAAATCATAATGTTTTGAAAGGAAAAAGAAAGTTAGCCAACATGAGGGAAAACATTGTTTGCTTCATCCATAGCTCTCAGCAAATTCTATTAACCTATTTCTAAGCTTAAGTGTTATCAGCGGGTTCAGTGTGTCTGATACAGAGCACTTATTATGTAAGTTATACTGAAAGACTATAGAATTCACAGGTAGAGGGAAGTAATGAACAGTTAGCACGGCAGAGCTGAGCCATGAAATAGTTCCGATCTCCCCAACTCACTGAGTGACAGTGATAGGTCTAAGGTCCCCTAGCAATCACCTTTACTCCCTTACTTTACAGAAAGAGTGACTGACACCCAGGGTCCAGCAATCACTTTCTCAGTGGTTAGACTTTTCAGACAAAACAGAAGTTTTCAGAAGGACTGTGCAAGCAAGTAATACTATATTATAGGGGAAGGAGAAGAGAGACATCATTATTTTTCAGCACCTACCATATACTGGCTATAAGAAAGAAATTCTCCTATCTCTTCTCTACCAAGCTGGAGATTGGTATTGTTTTTATTACTATGCAAATGAGAAAAATGACCTTAGGAAATTTTTTCAGTTGACCAAGGTCACCGGACCATTAAGTGGTAAAGAAGGATTTCTGGCCCTGGTTCTTTTGTTTCTAAAATCCTTGAAAGGCTGAAACTGTCTTGCACATTGATGATACTTTACAGATAGCAAAAAATATATAGTGCTCAGATAATTAAATCCCTACAATTCTAGTTCGTTTATCCTTAAAAATTTTTTTTTTTTTTTGAGACAGAGTCTCACTCACTATGTCACCCTGGGTAGAGTACCATGGTTTCACAGCTCACAGCAACCTCCAACTTTTGGGCATAAGCCCCAAGTAGCTGGGACTACAGGCGCCTGCCACAATGCCTGGCTATTTTTGTGTGTGTGTGTGTGTGTGTGTGTGCAGTTGTCATTGTTGTTTAGCAGGCCCAGGCTGGGCTCAAACCCACTAGCTTTGGTATATGTGGCCAGTGCCCTACTCATGGAGCTATGGGTGCCAAAGCCTTTAACAAAAATATTTGTGAATATGTTAATAGGAGCTGCAGAGAATGCAGAAAGATTTACAAACATTTAAAGGTTTTTCTTTTCAGTAGGAACACATTACTTTTTCCAGCAGAACAAAGAAATTGAGTAATACAGACAAGTATTTATTTTGAATCAAAAAGCCCACAGAAGTCAAGTGTAGCTTGAAATTTGTCAGAAATCATTTACACACCCATTTCTAAAACCAATCGCTTCCTTTTGCGTGATGGCCAAACATGGAGGGAGGTTTGGTCCACAATTATTCATAGTCCACTACTTCTTATGCCACATGCCTACACATAATCACACAAAACTTACTATGTTTTCTTGAATTACTGACTTTGTAAAACACAGACTTCTTGGTTTCAGACTTTAAGCCTCTAAAAATGGCACCATCAGCTTACAGCGCTGGCCTGATAGGACCTTAGACTGCAGCCAAAGCAATGACTTGACAACTTCCTATTCCCAATGTCAACCTTGCTCTTCCCCACCCTCTTTCTCACACTGCCTCGGACAGTTCTCTATCTCAAACTTCCCATCTATATCACCCCTTAATAAAACACCAGCCCATCTATGTGTCTCTTTAAGAGCCCTTGCTTTCCTATTCATATTTCTTCATAACTACTATTAGAAATGTGCCTTGTTTGGAGAGATGAAGTCAGTAAGGATGGCAGTATCCGTAGAAATGAGGCAAAACCCAGTTCCTTCACAGCCACTATCAGAACAATGGGGCAGCTTTTCTCTACAAAGAACACTATTTGTCTTCTTCACGAGTGATCCTGGGAACTAGGAGTTTCTAACTGGTCCTTTTGATGACCACTTACAGCACTTTCATTTACATTAAAAAATAAAAATAGATTAAATTTGCCACCACCAGAGGGTCCTTTGCTCCTGGACATGTTCCGCTCCTGGTTTTAAAGTCTTAGAATAGCTAGAGTGAAGAAAAGGGAAGAAATGAAAAGAGTCTAAATGTGCTTACTGTATTTTCTAAAGGACCAGAAAGTAGGGGAGTGGTGGGACTGAGGGGAAAGAGTTATGAAATAAGCTATTCATGGCTCCCAGTTTAATTGCTTTAGGGGGATTCAGACCAATCAAGACCTTTGCAATGGACTTAGTCTAGAGTCACCCTTTTCATGTGTCATTTACTCATAACACAAAAAGTTACTTAGTGCCCAATCTGAGGAAGACACTGTGCCAGACACTGAGTGACAGAAAAGAGGATGGATGCCTAGAAATGCTTAAGAGGCAGTAGGAAGCCCAACAAGTCTGGAGTTAAAGGAAGTATAGTTTTCTGCACAAGTCTTATGTTACAGATGGAAAACCTAAGACCTTGGGAGAGGATGGATATAAAGGTGTGGGTAAAGGGGAGCTGGAAATAGACTGCTCCTCTTACTCTGCATTTTGAAAGGGTAACTGTGGCTGTTCTGAATGCAGATTCTAGAGAACCAGGGAGGAAGCAGAAAGATCTTTGAGGAGGCACTCGCAACAATATAGCTGAAGAATGTTTGTGGATCAGACCACCATTGTAAGGGCGGAGGGGTACTGTCTTACTGTGTAGATAATAAAACTAGATTAGGCAGGGGGAAATATTTTTATATTAGGCTAAATAACCTTGATACATGGATACCCTTCTCTAGTTCAAAATTCTAGAATTATAATTGTTCCTCCTTCAACTCAGCTTTGATAGAGTAAACAGTAATTTTGTCCACAGTTCTTTTATCAAGGTTATTTGTTGCTGAATATTGTATGCCTTTTACAGAGCTCTGTTAGGATAAGTTCTTTTCTTTGAGAGAAGAGATTCTGTCTCTGTTATCATTCCCTGTCTTTGCAGGTAACTCCTGGGGCACATTTCAAATTATCTGGTCTTAGGTATTGGAACCCAATCCTTGATTGTCTACTGTCACCAGCATCTCTGGCCCTGCCATGGACACTGGTAAACAGGTGTCTGTACACTGTCTCTTCCTTATCTGAGCCATAGATCCTCTACTCTGCTGACTTTCTTTACTCATACCGTTGTTTACTTCTCAGGGATGTAGGACACTTTTGGTTGTTCATCACAGGAGTGGTGGTGAGAGGTGGTCCTCTGGTCCATCTGCCTAAGCTCCTCAATCAGCTTTGCTTCTCTGCCATGCTAATGTCATGCAAGATTCAGGACTTCTTCATGGGGCTCAGAGTTGTCCTTGCAGCACAAAAAACCTTCTGCTGCAGAATCCTCTCAAACTTCTCCAAGAATCTACATCTTCCCTTGATCTCCAGAACCTAGCTTGAAGCAACGGTGGGACTGAGCATTTCTTAGAGACTCAGTGCCACTCAGCTCAACTTGCTGCTCTTCCAAACACACCTTCCTGACCATTAGTCACACTTGTGATTCCTTCTGTATCTTATGGCTCTGAGTCACTATCACAAATACATCCAGAAGCTGACTGTTCCTCACCTCTCCTCCATGACCATGATGGTCTGAGCCACCAGCATCCTGCACCTATATTACTGTGACTGCTTCCTCACTGGTCTCTCTGCTTCCTCTCTTAGTTCTCAAGAGTCTATATTCAAAATAGCCATCATAATAATCCCTTTAAAATGCAAGTTATGTAACATCACTCTTCTGTGTCACAAAACCATTGCTCAGTTTCCCCTTCACTCTTAGTAAAATCAAAGTTCTGATACTGACAAGTGAAGTCCTATGTGATTTATCCTCCTTGTTTCTCTGACACTCTGCTCTAGCCACCTCCTGCTTCAAGTCTTTGCACAGGCCATTCTTTTGCTCAGACTCCAGATGTTTCTGTGGTTTTTCCTTCACTGCCTTCAGGTCTGATCAACTGTCATGCATCAAAGAGACCCTCCTTCCTTATGACTGTATATAGAATAGCAACCTTTCCCTTCTATGCCTCTCCTTGTTTCCTTCTCTCTGCCGTTTTCTTCCCATGGCTCTTACTACCACCTGACGTCTTATTTATTTGCTGGTACACTTATTTTCTAATTCCACACATCATAACATCATACCATTGTTTACTTTTCAGGGATATAGGAAACCTTTGGTCATTTGCCATGTGGGATGCATGGGAATCTGAGAAGTGGTCCTCTCATCCATCTGCCCAAGCTCCTCTCCCAGCTGTGGCTCCTCTGCCATCCTATGTCACATAGGATGCAGCACTTCTCCACAAGGCTCATCAGTGTCCCCTAAGAACATGGAGTTTGCTGTTATTGTATACTCAGTTCCTAGTATATAAAAGATGTTCAATAAATAATTGTAGGATAAGAATGAATGAATGAATTCTAAATTTTAAGAGTCCACTGCCATTTTGATCTTTATAAGCAAAGCCTACATTTCAAATTATTTTCTCTGCTGTCCATTTTAAAAAATTTGTTTTACAGCTCCAAGTTGAGCATTGATTTCTTTGTTCAGAGTTGTATCTGCCCTCTCTCTGAGACTTGGAAGATACAGACTTAATAAGTAGAAGGCTTTGGAACAACAAGGAAAAAAGCAGAAAGAAAAATTCCCTTTTTATAAAAATCCTTAAATTGCATTGTTCTACCTAAGAATGTAGTGATATGGTTTTGGTCTTACTTTGCTTAGGTGTTTCTGTTATTCTCAGCCTTGCCTAGAATTCCTTAAATATTGAAAGGGTAAGCAGAGCGAGTAAATTTATTCAAAATAAAAGGCAAACCTTCCGAAATTTTCTGAAGAACATAGGGGAGCTGAGGCCTGAAATATCTGGTAAAGACATTTGAACAAGAGACTACCCTGCTGGCTCTGCTTTCTAAAATTGGATAATAGGCCTTATTAATAAAAAAAAAAGTGCTTAACTGGACACAGTGGAGAAAATGAATAGAGTGAGTGACATTAAATGATGAATAGAATATGTTTTGAATCTGAAAATTCAATAATGGTTTATACCTGGGTTGCTAGGTAGCAATCCATAGTTGCTGGTCCTCAAGCACATGTTTTATTTAGCCTATACTTATTAATGGAAAAAATTCATATATATATCCTGATATCAGCTTTCTTTCAAATGTAGAAGGTCTGCTGTATGTGCTTGTTAAAAAAAATACCCAAAGCATGGAAATAACGCAAAAATATTACTGCATGATTTTTCAGTCATAACAGTGTATTGTCTAATTAGACTGCTGCCATGGTTTGAAAGTATCCCACAAATTTCATGTGTTGGAAACTCCATCTCCAAATTCAATGTTGATCGCATTTGGAGGTGAGGACTTCAGGAGATAATCGGGGTGGATAATTCATTAGAGTGGGACCCTGACATGGGATTGGTGGTTTTATAAGAATAGAAAGAGTGACCTGGGCTGAAATGCTTTACCCTCTCACCATAATGCTCTCTGCCAGCTTATGACATAGTAACAGTTTCTCATCAACTGTGGTCCCCAAACCCAGAAATGTAAGAAATCTCCACAAATGTAAGAAATAAATTTCTTTTCTTTATAAGTTACCCAGTTTGTGGTATACTGTTAGAGCAACCATACACAGATAAAGATACCTGCCTCAGAGTTATTCAATTGTCTAGGCCCTTGGCAATCTAAGCCTTAGACTCTAGGGATGCAATATTGTTTGATTTACTATTTACTGTTTACTATTGATTAATGCTAAGATTCTATTAAGTTAGATGTCAACATATAGAACATTATTTGCATATTATTTTTATACCATAGAATAAATAATCCCATAGATAACAGCTTTATTTCCTTGGAGGTTATTAACCAAATTCTGTTACTAACTTGACCTTATTTGAGCATTCTTACTTCTATTGACTATTCCAGCCTCTCATTTTCTCCTTTAAACCAGCTTTATCATCTTGCTAAATTCTTATCAACAAGTTAAATTAATCTCTAACATGTGTTCACCACATATATGTAAGACAGTCATGTTTTTGTCTTTTGGAAAATTATATTTGGACATGCCTCATGTTCCCAAATGGCAACCAATAGCTGAAATAATCACTAGCTGCTCCCATTAAGCAAGGAAGTCTCTCCAGTTCAGTACAGTCCCTCCCTCTCATTCCTGATAATCTTATTCCTAGCCCCTTCCCAATTAGGGAACAAGCCTTGAGTTGATAACTTCTGACTCACATCTTGGGCTTCTAGTACAGCAGTGATTCTTACACTTGAACATGCCTCTGACTCTTCAGGAGGGTTTATTAAAACACAGACTGTTGAACACCTGCCCCCAGAGTATCTGACTCAGTAGGCCTGGGATGGAAATCAAGAATTCTCATCTCTGACAACTTCCCAAGTGATATGATGCTGCTAGTCCAGGGACCACCCTTGGAGAATCATTGCGGCACTCAGTTGTACAGCTTGAATTTCATCTTGATGGATCAGAAGGCATTTCCTACTGTAGCACTTTTCAAGTTAAATGCAAGTTTTATTTTAAAACACCCTTAAGATGTGAGTTATATCAGATAATTGACAGCTTTGCTCATTATGCTTACTCTACTTGACAATCTATTGCTGATAGCACTAAAGGAATAAAAGGAGCAATTATCGTAATTTCACTAAAAAGTCAAGACACAGCTCTATGACTATATTTTTTCTTTGTCTATCTTTTAGGTTTTCTGAGGGCAAGGAAGTTCAAGTAGCTTCCTCCGTGCAGTGCCTAACATCAGCTCATAGGACAGGCCTGGGAAATACTTCATGACTTACACTGATACATTTCTATATTATTCTTGTGGTTTGCAAACTCTTTCACATTCATTATTTCATTCAGTATTCACAGCGGTCTTGTGAAGTGAACAGGGCTTGTGTATTACACTATTTTTCAGATAAATAGGCTGAGTCTTAAAGAGGTCATGTGCTTTTCCCAGTATACACGGCAAAAATGTGGCAAAACCCGGCTAGCTTTACCTTTAGTCTTGCTCTCTAGGAATTATTTACCAACACACAATGAAGACCAGATTGAAAATACCATGAGGGCTTAGGATACACTAAAAAATTCTTAAGATGCAATTGGGCCCACAATATATTGTTTACAAATGGCATAAAACATCTATTTTACCCAAAGAATTCTTTTAATTTACACAAAACAATTTGGCAGTGACCACTTTGAGTAAGATAAAAATAGACTCAGCTGTACCCTATTTAATCAGCATCAGATAGCAAGGGAGTGTGGTAAACTTTCTGGAATTTAAAATTCTGCACAGAGGAAGATGGTGTATGGAAAGTCAATGAATTCTAGAGTCAAACAAATGTCTGCTGTGTCACTGACCAGCTGTGAGAACTTGAAAAAATTACCTTACCTCTATAAATTTTAAACTTCTTGCCTCTAAAATAAATTACATGTATGTAAGAAAACTTGCAAGTGCTATGCAAAATGTAGATAAAACTAAGCATGTATAGCTAGTCCAGGACCTTGAATACTGGGAGTACTCCCTGAGGGCTAGTTCCTACCTTAACTCATTGGAAGGGCAGAAGAATGTACTGGGACTATTGGGATCTGAACATTAAAAAAAATCATAGGTGAAGCTGTGTTGCTCATTCCCACCAATTTCCCACAATTTTGTTGAATTGTTCATGCACCAAGCCACAGCATATCCCAGAAAAAAAGCAAAAGCAGGCATATTAGTGCAGTACTAACACAATTTATCATCGACGGCTACGCTGAGAAATTGTCACCACCTATTAGCATCGTGGCAGGTGATTTAAATGGATTTCAGGCGCAGCATATTGTATTTCCATTTGACTGTGTTGTGGTGCAGGAATCAATGAGAAAGAACGAGGCAACAGCTTGAGTTACAAAGGAGAAAAAAGAGAGAATTGGATGAATTGTATTCATCCCGGATGCAGAAATGTTATACAAGTATAAGTGGCATGAAAAGAAAGATACATAATTGTAGTCGGCAGAGAAGTGGGAACAAATACAAAGGGTGGCTGTGTTGAGTGAGAAAGGGAAGGGAAATCTGAGAAACTGCCCTTTCTGCATTCCAGGCACAGACAGATTTCTGCTGCAAACAGCACCCTGGCTGGACTTGCCAGTTATGTGTATGACAAAGCAGAAAACAAACCCACTGATTAACGTGCTGGATTCATCCTCAGACTCAGATACGACTCGCAAGAAAACAGGAGCCTCAGCTAGATAGCAACCTGGCATTTTGACTCACACAGTGCTGGGATATGTGGTGTACCTGAAGTAGCTAAATTCATTTTCTCTGGCGTAAATGCTCATAAACAGTATAGCAATAATGAAGGTTGAGTTTGTTTGGAACAGAGATGGAGGAAAACCAACAACACTTTATTTCCTATTGTAAGAATATAGCAGCCTCAAGTGGTGCTGAAACGGACCACCCACACCTTCCCCAGTGCAAACGCAGTAGTACTTCTATGATTTGTAGTAAAATATCACCCTCCCTAGCAATGCTTGTTACCACATCATTGCAGATGTGCTTACAGTCTAAACGGTGTTACAGAAATCTACCCCACTACAGGTGGAAAAGCTGACATCACTCCAGACACACACACCACCACTGAATCACAGCAAGAGAAAAGGAAGCTGGTTTTTCTACGTCGTGTTGAAAGAGAATATTTTATGCTGTCCAGGAGCCAGAGTCGAGCTTATTCACACTCAGCAACCTTTAGCCCTTCTACCTGACTGATATTTCATTCCTTGTGTAGTTTGTCATAAATCTGAATGTTAATTAGATGCTCATTAAGTGCTAGAGAATGTGATAAGCATGGATGATTATTTCCCCCTTTAAAATACAAAGCTGGTACCCTGGTTGGCATATTAGACAGAGGCACAGGCATTTGGGGGCTTACTATTCCTCATAGGGCAGTGTTTCTCAAACATATGTATCTCACGTATGCAAATTTCCTGGGAATTTTGTTAAAATGCAGACTTTGCATCAGCAGGTCTGGAGTATAGCTGAGAGTCTTTGCTTGTAAGAATAGCCAAGTGAGACCCAGCAAGTACTAGTTGTTTTGTAGATGTTAAATAGTCCAGAGTAAATATCAATTGATTTTGATTAGCACTTAGATTAACCAACCATGTTCCAAATCCAAGGAGTGGAATGGACCAGCTATGAGATTTCCTCCAGCTCTAAATTCCAATAGTTTGGTTTGGAATCCTATAGTCCCGAATGTAGGTCTTAACTTTGCTGTTTACAAATTGTGTGACTTTGGATAAGTTAACATTTCTGGATCTTATTTTCTTACCTATAAAATGGCACCTAGATGTGGTGACTCACACCTGTCACCCAGCACTTTGGGGGACTGAGGTAGAAGAATTACTTAAGGCCAAGAGTTTGAGATCAGCCTGGGTAATATAGGACATCCCGTCTCTATACAAAAAAAATAAAATAGTTATCCAGACATGGGGGTAGGTGCCTATCATCCCAGCTACTGAACCCAGGAGTTTGAGCTGCAGTGAGCCATGATTGTGCCACTGCACTCTAGCTTGGGCAAAAAACACTGTCTTTAAAAAAATAAACTTTATTTAAAAAAGGTCAGACTGGCTTGGTGCCTATAGTTCAACCGGCTAAGGCGCCAGCCACGTACACCTAACGTGGCGGGTTCAAATCCCCAGCCCGGACCCGCCAAACAACAATGACGGCTGCAACCAAAAAATAGCCGGGCGTTGCGGCGGGCGCCTGTGGTCCCAGCTACTTGGGAGGCGGAGGCAGGAGACTCGCTTGAGCCCAGGAGTTGGAGGTTGCTGTGAGCTGTAATGCCACGGCACTCTACCCAGGGGGACAGCTTGAGGCTCTGTCTCAAAAAAAAATAAAAAATAAAAAAGGTCAGACTACCTATATACTACCTATGTTACCTCTTAAATGATACCTACCTCAAAACATAGTTCTGAGATTTAAATAATCTAGAAGATAATAAAAATGACAAGCAATATTATTATTAGCACTTGTGCCTGTATTTCCTATTACCAGGTCCAACATTAGCAGAAGGATGAGAGTAATTGGGGTGGGGGAGAGATTTGCTCATCTTCTAAACTAATAAATATTTCCTGAGGGCTATGATGAGCTAACAGAGTCTAGCACTGAAGATCCCACATTTCAAAAGTCGGAAAATGACGCTGCCTTCTTTATGTAGCTGACATTCTAGTGGGAGAGGAAAAAAAAAATGATACAAATAATGATAAAGCTGCACAGAGGATTTTGGAATGCAGGGAAACTACAGTCGTCCCTCAATACTCATGGGGGATTGGCTCCTCAGACACCAAAACCTACCGAAGCTCAAGTCTCTTATATAAAGTGGCATAGGATTTGCATAGAGTTTATGCACACTTTGTCCCGTACTCTTGTCATCTCTATGTTACTTATAATACCTAATAAAATGTAAATGCTATGTAAATTGTTGTTTTACTGTATTGTTCAGGGAATGATGACAAGATAATACATCTGCATGTGCTCGGTACAGACACATCATTCATTATTCTTTTCAAATATTTTCAATTTACAATTGGTTGAACCCGCAGATGTGGATCCCACAGATATGGAAGGCTAACTGTACCTTCTATGGGACTGTAATGGTGAATACATGGCATTAAACAGTTGCCCATAGAATGTGCAGCACCAAGAATGAACTCTTTTATAAACTATGGACTTTGGGTGATAAAGATGTGTCGATGCAAGCTAATCAGTTGTAACAAATGTAGTACCTCCCTGGTGGGGAATGTTGATGGTGGGAGAGATTTTGCCGGGGGAGGATACATTTTCTGACAAGTAAATTTCCCAACTTGGCTGCCGTGCACTTCTGTTGGGAGCACTTAGTAAGACGTCAGAACCTTGGTATATCAGTGTCTCATAGCTGCGTTCCTGCAACACGTGGCAGTGTCTTGCTGAGGGGCACTCGCTGTTGTTGTGTGTTTTTATGTGCTGTCACAAGCTTGAATCAGAGCAATGAACAAACACTAAATTTCTTCTTAAACTTGGCAAGAGTGGAAGTGAAATCAGGGACATGCTAGTCCAAGTTTACAGGGATAATGCCATGAGGAAAAGAGCAGTGTACAAATGGATTAAACCTTTTTTCTGAGGGGAGAGAAAGTGTCATTAATGAAGGGAGGTCAGGGTGGCAGGAATGATCAGAACTGACAAAAATGTAAAATTCTTGAATTGTGCTTTAAAATTGTCAGCTTGTTGTGAGAAGCATAGCAGACCAAGTTAACATTGACAGAAAAACAGGTAGGAATATCTTAATGGAAAATCTCGTGATGAGAAAGGTGTGCGCAAAAAATGGTCCCCGATGAGCAAAAGCAAAGAGCTCGCAGAGAACTTGGAGGGAGTTTTTCGTCAGGAAACAACTGTATTGGAACACTCTCCCTACTCACCTGATCTGGCCCCCAGTGGTTTTCTTCTTTAGCCAAAGATGAAGAAAATATTGAAAGGAAGAGACTGTGATGACATTCAGGATATCAAGGGTAATCCAACGACAGCTCTGACGGCCGTTCCAGGAAAACAGTTCCACAATTGCATCATGGAGGAGCTTCCCAAAGGGGCACCTTGAAGGTGACCTCAGTGATATTCAGCTGTGGGGTATGCAGGGCTTTTTCTAGGATAAATTCTTGAACTTAATTGTCAGACGTCATATGGAAAATTTTTGCTCAATTTTACTGCAAACCTAAAACTTCTCTAAAAAATTAAGTATATTATTAAAAAATAAATAAACAAAGCAAAGTAAAGGGGATAGATTGCAATTGCCTGGGGGGTAGGGATAAGGTGGAGGGTATTTGAGATACACGGTTAGGGAAGTTTCCTCTAAGGAGGTGGTATTGGTGCAAAACCTGAAGGATAAGAGGGAGCCACCTAAGCCAACCCGTCTCTCACCTCTTCCCTCAAATTATATGTCGGAGGTTATACGTATTCTTCCAGCTGTGAAGTAGAGTTGAATTAGGCTGATGAGCAGGGTCCACTCTGAGGGGTATATAAGTTGCTGCCATAGTATGTGTGCAACTCTGCTTCTAGAAAGCAAAATTTCAGTAGATATCTATTGAGGAGAGATTTATGACACCTCTGTATGACCTGGGAACACAGTGCTGTGTCTAAGTATCGGGCATTTCTAATTACATCAGTGCACAATAAGAATTACCATTCGCTTGTCAATATTTAATTTATGTGCCATGTATTTGATTCTCGTTACCTCATTGATCAGCACAGGGGCCCCTGTGACACTCATGGTTATCCTCCAGTTACAGAGGAAGAAGAGATGCTTCAGAGGTTATGTCCTTGGACCCAGCCCAAGGCCGCATAGTTATATAAAAACTGATCAAGGATTTGAAACCGTGTCTGTTCTTTGCCCAAGTCCAGGCTGCCGAACAACTTCCAACAAAGGAACCCCCCCTCCAGCAAACTTCAGTCTTCCTTATGACTCAAGAGCACAAACTTCCCTCTTTCAAACACAGCAATAGCAGCAGCATGAGGAATAAATCAGGTGAATACAAATGTTTATTACTGGAACAGAATGGGAATGCAGAGACACAACTTCAGGGGTATCGTACACACATGTGTGAACACAAACACACACATTTGGTCACAATTTTATCATTTATCTCTGATTGATTCTTCATAACTTTTCATATGCTATAATTGAGAGATCGTACAGTGAGTCACTATCATGATTTAGCCATGACTGTTGGACATGAGCAGCTTGCTATTTGGCTAACATTGGATGCAAAATCTAAGCCACACTCCCATGTTTGCAGCAGTTCCTGTGAGACCTCCCTGTGGACAGGAATCCCTATCAGGGCATCCAGGAGAAGGGTGGGAATAGGAGCTCTGGTAAGGGAGGAAATGAAGAGAAAGGGCGCCTCCCCCCAGGAAGAAAATTGAAGGTTGGAACAGAAGGAGGACGGTGGGGATGCATGTAGTTGGTGTTAAAGGAAGAGAAAGAAGTCAGGGTTTTCACTCTGTTCTCACTAGAGCTTTACCTTTTTTATAAAAGGCAGATACAGCACCTGGGGGAGAGGAGGGTGATGTCAAGGGCGTTACATGTGCCTGACACAGAGCACTCCCGAAATACGCTAGATCCTTTCTTGGAGTAGAAAGAAGGGCTTCTTCATTTTCAATCCACTGTTTTAAAAATACGCTGATTATTACTCCTGTTACTCTAGTGCATGCTTCATTAATTTTATTTGAGCTCTCCATCTATTTCAATAGAACTTTGACAATTGAAAAAAAAAAAGACACAAAATGCTTGTGGGTGGAAATTTTCTTGTCAGCTCTCTCCATTTCCCCACCAGCAAATCAGAATAGTTAACATCCCCTGAGCACTTACTTTGAGCCAGTCACCATCTGACTGCATTCAGCCTCACAGCAACCCCATCAGGGAGAGGCCATGAGTGCGTCCACTTCACAGGTGAGGTAACTGCAGCAATCGGGATTAAATAACGAGCAACTTGCCAGAGTCACGTGACCAGTTGTCATTAGTCCTAAGACTCAGAATGTGACTCCATATCTCCATAGTTACATGGAATAATATTTACCAAAAGGAAGGGAATAATACCAAATTGGACACCTCATGCCCGTATAAGGAGCTATTAGCAGCACACAGACTGCCTTTTAAATGTGTTTAGAACTTACTCCGCTTTGGCAGAATCTTCTCACATTTTAGGTCAGATAAACAGTTCCTACTCGGCAGGGCCCAGAACAGTCCGCAAATCGAATAGACTGCAAACTCCTGTGGCCTTCTGAGAAGATGCTTTCACAGCTAGAAGTAGATAATTTTGCTGTTTCTATTTTACTGTGAGCCTCAAAATTGCTGACCGTTAAATAATTCAGTCCTCTGGGAAAATCCAGCTCACAGTTTTCAGTCTCCAACCCTTATGCCAATTTGATAAGCAGTGCAGGCACAACACGGGGCCTTAGCTTGTTCTAAATTTACCAGCTCCTAAAGATTCAATGAAGAAGAAGTCCATTATCGCATGGTCAGTTCCACATATTCTGGCATTTTACCAACCAAGTGAGGCAGGTGTACCTTAAAAAGGCATTGGCTGAGCTGTCACAGGCATCCAGCTGAAGGGACAGGATCTGTAGTTTGCTGACTTTTGAAATTCGGTGTTCCTTTTGGATAAAATTTTATTTTCTTGTCCCAGTAGATTCTTAATAGTTGGGGGCAGAAACAGCTCAAAGACACAAAAATTCTGTCAATTCTCCATTTATTTCACAGAGGTATGGTGTACTGGTTCTGGGTGGGAGTCATAATCTCGGCCCAGATAACTGTTTTACAGGTTCACTATAAGATGCATATCCAGACCTTGAACACATAATGAGATTCCATACAAAAGAATTTTCCCAAAGCCAATCATGGATGGGGTGAAGTATATAAAAAGGTTGCATTCGCTAGACTGCAGCTTCTCACTCTCTAGACATCCTTTGGCTTAGGATTGTTGGTTGTTAAAATGCTGGGTAGTGGTCCATCCCAGGAAAGGATCATGAAAACGGGGAAGGAGTATCTTATCCGATGGTCGTCAGAGTGAGTGTGTTGAACACTGGCTCAAGACGCAGCTTTTCTACCCCATGATGTTGGCAAGCATCACAGGGTCAGCAACATTTTCTGATATCTTGCACCAGTCAGCTGTTTTTTTTTCTTTTATTAAAGTACTCTGAAGTCTCAGGAAAGACAGTTACTATGGTAGGGACAAGGTGTTAAGAAGCTAAAAAATAATTGTGTTAGCCCCAGATGTGGCATCATTCTTAATTTGTTTTGAGTGCAAAGTACAGTCTTCTGAGATGGACCAAAGCATACAGAAGGTCATAACTACATTTTATGCTCTTTTGTATTTCTGTCAGAATGTCAGACACAGCCTAAGTGCAAGATTTGTATTCACTACACTTGCTCAGTTGAGTTGGTTCAAACTGACATGGATGTTTGTGGAAGCACGTCAGCTAAAACATGATTTGATTCACACCTGAACATAAGTAGAGTGGGTATTCATCCTGATTACGGTAGGCATCTCTTCTGATTGCTCAGTGTCTGGGCTGGGAAAGGTGTGCAATATTTTAAATGTGCCTATGATCATTAGTATTTGCTTTCAATATTGTGACAATTAGTGCCACCATTTATGTGGGAGGTTTGACAAGTAATTTCACAAACTCATCCTAGATAAAGTGCTACATACCTCGCTGCTGAATATCACTATAGTCACCTTCAAAGTACCCCCCTTGGGGAGCCATGCACCATTGCCAGAGCCTAGTCTACCCTTCAAAGCACTTTTTCTAGGATGAGTTTGTGAAGTTAATTGCTAGACCTTATGATGACAGTTCTGATGGCCATTCCAGAAAAGGAGCTCCAAAATTGCTTTGAAAGGGGGATGAGGTGCCCCTGTCAGTGCCCCCCCCCCAAGGGGACTACCTTGAAGGTGAATGCAGTGATTATTCAGCAGTAAGGCACGTAGCACTTTTTCTATAATGAGTTTGCAAACATAACTGTCAGACCTCATCTATTATCATAAGTCTTCAGTCTTTCTATATTCAATTTTCAGAGTTATTTAGGATCATAGAATCAGAAATTTTCAGACATTGGAAGAAACATTCAAGCCCATTTATTTCCATTCTCTGCTAGACACATACAGCCCCTCTTTAGATTCCTTCATAAATTGGTCAGTCAGGATTCAAGGAAAGGAAGCTGAGGGCTTATTGAATGTGAATCACATTCTTCTTTTATATTGCTTTGTTTGCAATTTTAAAAAGGGAGCCATTAGAAATTCACACAGGGCTCCAAAAAAATATGAAGATTCAAGTTATTACAATGTACATCCAGGGAGGAAATCGTGTGTTCTCTGCTGTCTTGTTACATTGGTCCATAGATGAAAGAAGCCATTCACATGAAACCTGACCACTCACTGCTTATCTGCCATTGTTAACACCCTGGTCTTAACCACCATTATCTCATCTGGATTTTTGCAATTACTTCCTAACTGGTTTCTGCTTCCACACACCACCCCCTTCAGTATATTCAACACAGAGACCAGAGTGATCCTGTTAAAATGTCAGGTCAGTCTTGTATTCAAAACTCTCAATGACTTCACCTCTTTTTAAGAATTAAAGCCAATGTCCATACTGGAACCTACAGGTTGCCCCATTTCTTTTTGACTCTCTGTTACTCATAGTACCCTGGGGTATGTTCATGTCTCAATCTTCTGCTCTTGCTGTTCTCCCGGCCTGGAAAACTTGTCCCTCCCATATTCCTTCACCTCATTCCATCTGTAACTCAAAGCCTACCTTCTAAGCAATGCCTAAGAGAGCTCAACCACCTAAAAGAAAAGTGTAGCCTCACTTCAACGGCCTGTATCCTCTCCCCTTTCCAGCTTTATATTTCTCTTATTTTCCCAAGTTAGATTGTGACTTTCATAAAGACAAAAGCTGTTGTCTATTTCCTTTGCTAGTATATTTCCAAAGCCTAAAATACACATGGAAAGAAGGAAAAACAGGATGAGCGTTCACCTTATGATAATGCTATACTTAGAAGTTTTAGAAAAATTTTACCTGCTTTGCTTGTAGAAATAATTTAAGTCTTTGGGCCTCTACAAAGATCGACGTATCCTCAGGAAGCATTTATGGATACTTATTGGAATTAGTTCTGGCTTTTACCTACCTAGAGGTAAGAAAAGAATGCAACTACTGAGAATTTTCTCCTTAACTCTGATTTTAGATCTCACTCAATATCATTTGAATTATTATGTTTTACAGCTGTGATCGTTCATTCAACAAATATTTACTGAGAACCTATTATCAGCAAGGTCCTTGAATTAGCCTTAAGGGGATTTGAATCTATATTGGACATACTCTCTAAAATATATAAAGGAAAACTGCACCACCAAGCAGCGGCTCTCAACAGAGCTGCAGAACATAACACAAACCAATGGCCAAGACCCAGTTCTAGAAAGTTTGAAAAAAATCAAGAGACATTTTTAAATACTTTCCAGGTGATTGTAATGTTGATTCTGAGTATTAGTACTGCTCTAATATAAAAGGGTTAGAGACTGAAGGAACTGCAGGTAAAAATGCTGGAACACTCTAATCAGAGGAGTGTTCAAGAACAGAAGTTATCTGTGTCACGTTAGTAGCCATTTGGGGGTGGGGGAAATAGACCTATGCTCCAATAAATTTGAGAAATCATTCATTCTCAATTCCCTTTCTGAGAATTCAGTGTCCCACTGAATCTTGACATTCAAGTGAGTTGAAGGAGAGGAGGCAGAACATTCTAGGGAGGGCCTGTCATGGGCTCAGGCCTTTTTAAACAGCCACACAGCCTATGTGGGATATGATCATGCTTGGTTTTCATGCCACCATAGAATTTTCTAGAGGCCCATTTACCTGGAGCAGATAGAAGTGCAAACACACCCAGTTATTTGCCATGAAAACAAACTGGCCAGAGAAGCAGAGGAATGGCTACAGTTAAAGAAATATGCTTCAGTTGACTGAATGAAGTGCACTCTCGGTTTGCCTTTTCACTGGGTACTTCTGTCTCCCTAGCTTCTTTATATTTTCCTCACATTTTCCACCATAGTTTTGCATTCCATGATTTACTGGGTTTATATGCCACTTCCTTTGTCTGCCTCTCAAAGATAAATGAATCGTTTGGAAGAGAAGGAAATCAGATTTTGCTTAATGACTCTAAGTTAAGAACTGTAACAGACATCTAAATTTCAGAACTGTGTTTGGCTTACATGACTGGCTTCTTACTCAAATCTTCATTAAAAATAAATAAATAAATAGTGATTATTCAAGGGAATCTTGGATCTATATGATGAGATACTTTGCAGAATTAGAAATGTCATGGAGAAACATTTACCATATGATAAGAAAATAATTTGGAGGTGGAAGATGTGAAACTACTTATAATATGAAATATGAAAAAGTTATGTCTATGAAATAAGATTATCAGTGCTATTTATTTTCTTCTTTTACTTATTTTATATTTCTTAAGTCTTCTAAGCTGAACATGTATTAATTTCAAAACAGAAAAATGTAGAAAAATTTAAAGTCAGTGACTTGTGGTATTTTTAATGGAAACCAAATAAACACAAATCAGTTCTCCCTTACATCCCCTCTTCCAAGAAACCTGCTTCTTCTTATTCAAATTTTACTTTGAGATTTAAATTGGCATGACTATTCTGAGTTGAATGTTTCCAGATTTTTAAGGGAAAAGTTAACTAATGCTGATAAAATACTTTGGAACCACAAACTGTGAGATAGACAAATAATTCTGAAAACACAAGCTGGTGACCTTTTCCTGCTCATTTTTCTTGCTTGGAAAACACAGGCGTTACTTTTTATTTACTTTTTCTTTTTCTTTTTTTGCTGATCTCTTTTGTTTTGGTTTGGTTTGGTTTTTTACTTCAAAGCAAAAATGTTTTTGCTGACAAGTAGAAAGCTTGTTGAAGTCAATTACTCCTTGAAGACTTTTTTTACACAATTTATTTGCTGAAAAAGTTCTCAGGAAAGAGATTACTGACTTCACACATAATTTGTGCTTTACTAATTGCCACAGGCCTTCTCTCATTTTGTTTATGAGTATTTTTTATGACAGAGTTTATGATAGAGGAAATAGCAGAAGCCCTCCTCACAGGTGTACCACGGATATCTTCTTCAGTCTTATTTTTCTGGAACAGTGTGATGAGAAAGTATTTGCTGCACAAAAATGACACTAAAGACTAAAAGCAAAACAGTATAGACTCACTTCATTTCCCCTGATCTGAAAAGATAACCACATTTGGGATCTGAATATAGGCAATGGATAAATAGTCCAATAAAGAACCTTTCTGCTCAATAAAAGACCAAATGCTGTTTGACCTCTAGGCCTTCAATAACAATTTTCTAGAAATTTACAAATATTTGCCAAGAGCCACAGAATGTTCAAACAAGAGTCAAGTATGAACAATCAACAATCATCCATTCAATTAAGAGACATAGTGGATGAATAATTCCAAGCACACTGATAAATAAACCACAAAGATACATTCCTACTGATACTCAAATTATTAGTAACATCCAAAATGGAATCTCTGATGAGTAAAATTCCAACACTGCACACTTAAAAATGCAAACTCTTTTTTCAGTAATTGTGCATAAGATCTCAAAACATTACTTATAAATTTACAATTGTAATAAGGCCATTAAATAAAGGCATAGAAATTAATTTGTTTGCTAGTGGCAAGAATGATCAACCTTGGAATGATGGATGGGTTACCTATTGGATCAAAGTCACTATCGTCCGCAATCCCTGTCCTTCTCCTTTGCTTCCCTCTGATGACATTCCTCTTTGCTAAACACATACTTGCTCCCAGAAATATGGGGGGTGACAAGGCATGTTCAAATTGGCACTCCATATATCCCAAACACAGATCATTTTATTTCTGAATTTGTATTTCCTCCATGCTTTCTTCTCTTTGATTGCAATTTTAAAGACTTTTTTCCTCCTAAGAGTCAACATTCACTGTAGGTAGATTTAATTTTTTTCTTCTAAACCCCCCTTTTTGAAACAATCTGCCATATAGATCTTTTGTTCACTTGTCCTTATATTTCTACATTGACACTAAAATGGAGATAATAAAATTAGAATCTTTGTAATCAAAATGCTTTTAACTAGTGACAAGAAGGAGGAAGACTATACTCCACCCCCTTACTTGTTTTAAACCCTAAAAGATGTCAGTGGTGGTTAGAAATGGAATTAAGCTTTATTTCAGGAGACTCTATTTAGTACAAGTTAATTTGTTCATTACCTTATTACTCATTATGTTAACAGAGCAAAATATTTTCTTTTCATATTGCTACAGGTGTTAAAGTTTAGATTTTTTTAACTAAACTTTTTTTTTTTTTTTTTTACTTTTCAGTATTACTAGACTAAATTTTAAAAGGAAACATTTCTAAAGGTGTTATTGAATATTCTGTATGCTGCAATTAGGCCAGGGAAGAACAGAGAGACAGGGTTTCTAGTAACTTATCTTTGAAAAATAAGATATAACAATCTTCTGTGAGTTCCTGGACTTTACTATTAAGAAATGTATTCCATCTACTCCAGATTCTATTCAGATAAGCACATCCAGCCTTCTAACTTCTTAACTTCAGACACTTTTTGTATACATTTTTTTGGTTTACTTGTTTATAGAGATTTTTTTCTTCTATTATATCACTAATCAATAATTTTTTAGGAAAATACAATTATCTTTTCTTTTCTTTTCTTTTCTTTTTTTTTTTTTTTTGTAGAGACAGAATCTTACTCATTCGCCCTCAGTAGAGTGAAGTGGAGTCACAGCTCACAGCAACGTCCAACTCCTGGGCTTAGGTGATTCTTCTGCCTCATCCTCCCAAGTAGCTGGGACTATAGGCACCCACCACAATGCCTGGCTATTTTTTTGTTGTTGTTGTTACAGTTTGGCTGGGGCTGGGTTGGAACCTACCACCCTCGGTATATGGGGCCGGCACCCTACTCACCGAGCCACAGGTGCCTCCTGAAAATACAAGTATCTTGACCACATTTATTTTATATTTCAAAAGTCACAAGGAAAATCTTCTCTACACTATCCAATTGTCTACTGTGTACTGTGTCAAAAGCTCATGGGGACAGAGACATAGACTCTCTAAGACAGCTGCCACCTCTGCCTTAATGGGGTTTGTGGTCTAGATTTTCTGTGTCTTTACATTTATGGCAGGAACAAAATATAATTTTTTAAAACAAAATATAATTTTTTAAAAAGAATTTTTAAAATATTATTCAATCTCAGTGGAATGCAAAAATAAAGCAGTGATTACTCATATAAATGTAATTTAATTTTTTATTCTATTAGGAAATGAAAAATTAGGAGTTCTCTCTTTTTTATTATTATGGAACTAAGATTTCCCATTATAAAGTCACCTTTTTTAGAGTGGTTAGAATTAGTTACTGCTAAGGTTTTGAATTATGTATTAACAAAAATTATTTTCATTTTCTTTTCTTGAGAAGATGTAACTCCAATATTCCCATCTCCCCACACCCACCTACTGTCCACCCCATACCCATGTGCCACTTTAGTTAATGGGCAAACTAAATACCCTACACATTTAAAAAAGATGTATGACATGACCATCATTTTTAACTCACCAAGACTAACTCACAGGATCTAGCCTAACAAAATAATCATAGACGTGACCAAAATTTACATACACAGATAGTCTTCCTAGTAAAAATAATGAGAAGGTAAAAACAATCAAAATATCTAGCAATAAGGGAATGGCAAAATAAATTATGGTATATTCATGTGCTGGAGTTTTATACAATAATTAAAACCAAAGAATATTTAAAAACATGGAAACACATGACAAGTGATAAAAACATCATACAACATTGTTTACAATCAGTAACTATGCTCAGGTATATAGCCATGTATTTCAGTGGTCAAAAAAATGAGAAAAAAGACATGAAAACGTTGTGTTTATCTAAAAGTAGTAGGATTATGGATAATTTTAATTCCCTTGTAATTGTAATCAATTGTAATCAATTATAATGTCAAAAGTTCTATGGTAGATAATTATTAGTTTCAAGTACAGAAAAAACTTTAAAAGACAACTTGTATAACTCAAATGTAAGCTATTGATAACTACTTTATTTTATAGTTGTTCATATGAAATTAATTGCAAGAGAACAAATTTTATTAAAAAAAATTAACTCAGGTTGTGTTTAATTACTTGAATCATTGGCAAAGAAAGAAGGTTTGCCGCATTGTTTCAGCTTCAGAGAAGTTTCAAAATCATTGATGGTTTTAAACTTAACTTTTCATGTATTTTTATTGTTTGTAAAGCATTATGATCCAAAATCTGAGAAATAAAATACTGCTAACAAAACCTAAGATTCAAAGATAAGTTTAATGTTTACCTAGATGAGCACCTCATCAGTTTATAAAGGCTTCAGCCATCATGACATCAGATTCATTATGATCTCTACGTCTGTTGGTTCTAGCATTCAATAGCTTCAACATCCACTGACACACAGAGCCTTTGAGGCACAAAACTCCAAGAATTTTATTTCTTGAGAAGTGTACAGCATGAGCTCTGAGAAACTAAATTCTGGAATATAAATAAACTGGTGCAACAACAGTGATATAAACAATGATATTTTAAGAAGAGAATATAAGGAGCTCATCTGCTTGATCCATGAGGGGTAGTAAAGTAACAGACTTGCTTTCCAGCTTGGCTGCACATAGAAGTCTCTGCAGCACTCTCTATGCCTCATTTATGACAAAAACATCCTCTTTTGATATTCTCTACATTCCACTATCTCTGCACATGATAATCAGTTGATTTGGTGATTAATTTGTGTCACTCATTCTTATTCTGAAGAAATAGCTGAAAAGTCAAATATGAGAAAAAAAGTATGAGAAATGAGAATGGGTGGTCTAGAAATCAGAAGGTTTGGGGAAGAGCACATAAAAATGTTCTTCAAATACCTATAGGACAGGTACACAGAAAAGAAATTAAAAGTATGTTTTTCATGGCTTCAAAAGAAAAAAATTATAAAACATTAGCTTTTGGAAGGCATAAGGCAGTTCGATAACAGTGAGTATGAGATGGCCCAGTTAAATCCAAAGGGAATTCAGATCTGTGTGTGTGATATATGTTGAATCTATAAGGGGCTATTGGCATCCATTGATTTCTAGATAAACTTTTTTAATTTTAAACTGATGGAGGAAGGACGAGAAATAGATTAAGATTCTGAAGAGAAGTTTGAAAAAGCCATTGGAAAAGATGTGATAGTGCAGGGTACTTTTCTAAGATGCCTTAGTGTAAAATATCTAGGGGATACAGGGGGCTGGAGGAGAAAGGTAAAAAGTCCCAAGGGAGCATCAGGACACAGGACATGGCTGGATAGAACCCTACAAAGGGAGTCATAAACTTGGAGAAACCATTCTTCCACTTTCTGTGAAGAATCTTCCTCAACTTAGCCATTCTGATTTGAAAATCATCCAGCAGCACATTTTTCAGTCCTGACATTGGTGTTATGAGAGTAGGCCAGGCCACAAGAATTATAAAAAACACTGCCCAGCTAGAGCAACATCTCTCCAACTTAAACATGCATAGGAATAACCTAGGATCTTATTTACATGCTGATGTAATTTGGTGAATCTAACATGAAACCCAAGATTCCACATTTAAAATAAGCTCTTAGGTGATTTTGATAGTGCTGGCCCAGCAACACTCAGTAACAAGATTTTAGTGGAGATTTTTGAGATAAGAAGAGGCTGACAAGGAGAAGCCATGTGGGAAAGGAAGAACAGGGCAGACGCTGAACAGAGATTGAAACTCTCATTGTGGGTTTGAATACTCTGGAACTAGCCTCCAACTAGCCAGACACTCCTGGCAACCCTGGTAGTACTTCAGTTATTTGTAGGTATTTTAGGAAGATACATATGGTAAAAGAAAATAAATTTGGGTTATTGATGTAAATACAACTCCATCTGTGTACCCAGGATGGCAAAGAGAATCAAAGTTGACCAACGAAGGAATGTGTTAACTTGGGGATGATATATTGCTTTCAGTGGAGGTGTTCAAGTTGAACTTGAGTAATCTTTCTTTCTTTCTTTTTTGTTTTAGGTTTTTTTTTTTTTTTCCTTTGGCCAGGGCTAGGTTTGAACCCGTGACCTCTGGCATACAGGGCCAGCACCTTACTCCTTTGAGCCACAGGCACCACCCAGAGCAACCTTTCATCATAGGAATTATAGGAATTGTTGAGATGATCGCCAAGATCCTTTCCTATTCTAGTCTTTTATATTCTACAATGAAATCACCAAGGCACAAAAGAATACACTTTTTAAAAGAGAGCTCGTGTTGAGGAACCTAAAGAATATTCTAAAGTCAGCTTAGTTGATCAGAGTACTGCCCGTGGAAGAGGATTCCAAATCAGCAGAGGCCTTGAAACTCAATGTGCCTCCCATGACCTTAAAGTCAATTCCAGCCAATTTTTGGCAGATGAATGCCATTTAATGCAAGTGAAGATAATCAATTTTAAAAAATTAATCATCACTTCTAGGAGAATGAATGAAAGAAAGGAAAGGGGAAAAGAAAGGAAAGAAAAGAAATGTAAAGAGTATGATATACAAAATAAGAAGAGTTAGTTAATGTTTTAGAAAGGCAACATGTTAATAATAAATTTGAATATTCTCCTCACTAAAACTGAAGCCAAAAATATTCTGTCTAAATCTCTGGCTCAGAAACTGAAGGTTTTTAAATCTTAGTTTCAGTCTCATTTGAAGCTGCTAAATCTTTTTGATGTGATTCACAAAAGAAAATAAGAAAAGTAATAACCCTGTTCAATGACAAATGCTGCTTTTTCCTTTACTTATCAAAGCTTGACTCTCTGTCTCTCTCTCTCTCAGAGACACATGTACACACACACACACACACACACAAAAACTAAATTAGTACAAGTACTTGCTCTTGTTAATCCCCAAATTAACACATTTCTTTGTTTGGCTGAGAACAGTTTCAAGAGTTGGCCTGAAGCCAACAAATACATGGAAAAAATGTTAATCATCCTGAATTATCAGAGAAATGCAAATCAAAACCACTCTGAGATATCCCCTAACCCCAGTGAGAATGGCCCACCAACCGCACCAAGTCCTAAAACTGCAGATGCTGGCATGAGTGCAGAGAGAGGAGAACACTTATACGTTGTTGGTGGAATTGAAAACTAATACAGACTTTTTGAAAAGAAGTGTGGAGAATCTTCAGATAGCTAAAAGTAGACCCATAATCCCATTATCCCATAATCCCATTTCTGGGTATCTATTTGAAAAAAAGAAGTTATTTTATCACAAGGACATTTGCACTTGAATGTTTACAGCAGTGAGCTGCTTCACAATCACTAAGATGTGGAAACAAACCATGTGCCCATCAACTCATGAATGAATTAATAAACTTTGAAATATATATATATGTGTGTGTGTGTGTGTGTGTACATGTACATACACACATACATACCATGGAATACTATTCAGCCATAAGAAAGGATGGAGATTTTACCTCTTTTGTATTAACCTGGTTGGAGTTGAAGAATATTCTCTTTATTAAATTATTACAAGAATGGAAAAGCAAGCATCCTATGTACTCAGTACTAATTTGAAAATAGTAGACCAACAGCTACATGCCACAGGAGAGAAAGACACAATTAAATTCAAGAAGGGGGAGGCAGAAGGGAGGAGGAGGGCTTTGGTAAGCTCCCAGCTAAAGGGTACAATGCAGGGGTATAAGGCACACCTCTCAGGTGAAAGACTCAACTACAACTCAGACTTTACCTTGCACATGCAAACAAGGCAACCAATTCATATGTACCCTCAAAGGTATCTGGAAAAATAAAAAAAAGATATGGGCCTCAAAATAACAAATGTTGACCCAGCCCCTGGTAAGCAAGAAACACTTGCCTGGGACTGGGGATACACAGATAAGACCTGGTTTATAGTCTGATGGAGGTTACAAACAGCCAATTTAAAAGTAATATGGTATGGTAACCACTTAAAATAGGGCTATGAAAATAATCTCAAATCACAGATGAAAGAGAACTGGATTCCTCCTTCCTCTTCCAGAGTGGGAACCTGCCCTTACAGAATAGGTGTCATGTGAATGGGGCCTGACAGAAGGAGCAGGAATTCCAGGCACAGGAAAGGGCATGGCAAAAGCAGAGAGAAGTCCAGTTCCAGCAGGGAAAGGCACACTTAGGCAGTGCAGGTGCCAGGGAGGGGCAGGCTAAGGCTGAAGAAGAGAGTTTGGGCCTTACTGGGCATCACCACCAATCTTCCCAGTTTCCTCCGAGCTCCTCCTGCTGATATCATTCAGGCACTGGCCACAAAGCTGTGGCCTTCATCTGCCTCAGAGGCATTATTATCAACTTTGGTATAATTTGAAGTCCCCCTCCTACCCAAGCATGAAATTTTAGAATCTACGTAGTAAGCCCAGTTCTAACAATCTCTATGGCAAGTCTTTTAATTTTCCTATAATGTGAGAAATTTGAGAGAAATTGCTTCATTCCAACCTCATCTCACCATAAATTATTAGTGCTTTTGAAAAGGGAATTGGGTATATTTGCTAGTGCTATGCTTTCTTTTGTCATGTCCTAAATCAGAAAAGCCACATCTAGTTGGGTGAATTTTCAGCAGGTGCAGAAGAATGGACTTTAGAAACTCAGGATAATCAGTCCCCAACACAATGGGAGAGGTAGTTGTGAGATAGGTTGGGAAGACAGAGAAAAAAATCAATGAAAAAACTTATTGATTGCTTTAGACTCGGATACTCTGCGGTCATTCGTGGTCAAAAGTTGAGAAGAGCTTAATGGGGCCCTCGTTCAGATCTCTCATACCCAATGGACACTTTCTTTGGTATCCACTTCCTCCTGAACTCTCCAATTTTGCCCAGCTCACCCTCACTCCCCTAATTGAGGGAGATGATAAAATACATTCTGGCTTTGAATTCATAAGAAAATTCATGATTCAGTTCAGTAAGATCCACTTCATACACACACACACACACAGAGCCAAAAAACATTTTAAAGTTTCGATAGACTAAAAAAGAGCCCACATTCTTCTTCCTTTTCTAAGCACTGCTTGCAGTAATTGGAGAGTTTGCCAAAAAGGTTTCCAGAGCCCATATTTCATCTACTCCAATGGCTGTAATACACGAGAAGAAATCTGTATCTTTCCCTGCTGAGAATCATTTGCTTGATGTGTGCTCTGCATTAAAACTATACGGTGGGGAAAATGCTCCCCTGCCTAAGCTAGCCAGCATGCCACCGACCTGCTGCCCAAGCTTCCCACCCACAAAGCTGCTGATTGGAGAGTCCACATTGTTTAGCTTTCACATTTTGAAAGCTAATGGGCTCTGCCCTCCCTGGGTGTAGAACATTATCTATAAGCCCCACTCTTACATTTTATTTTTAAGGTGCATTAACATCAGATCCTAGAATTCTCCCCAGATATTTTTAAGCTCAAAATGCCTAAACTGACATGTACCCAGCTTTGAGCTCCACATCAATGCAGTGGGCTCGTGAGTCACCTTTGAGGCAAGGTGAAAGACCTGAGATGTCTGCCTTTCCACCAAAAATATCAAGACAGCCCACAGAAGAGAACTGGGCTCCAGGCAGGAAACTAAGGCTCTGGTCTATGTATATACGAAGATGGGCTCCATGTCATCAGCCCCACCTGTAAAGTTGGGGGATGAACTCGCAGCACCATCTGACCCTCACACACTACTTTTGTATTTCTGCTCAGGTAAATTAAGGAAATATAATCAGACGTGACTTGAAAAGTTCAGACATCACTGAACTTCCAACCTTGCATTCTCTTCAAGCGATCTATTATCGACTTGAAATCGGAACACTGCTTTTGTTTTCATACACCCCCCCAAATGATGTCTGCATTTTCCCCTTACACCTCCTCCCTGCTAGTTAATTAACTAGTTAATTATAACAGAGAAATTTCTTTCCTCCAAAATTTTATAGAGAATTTTATTTTCTCAAAGATAGAATCTCTATCTCCCTTCTTTTATAAAATTTATTCTATCTAGAGTTTTCCCCTGTAGACAGTAGGTTGGGTAAGAAATACTATGTGAAATTGTTACCTTTTATAAAAGTAAGTTTCCATGTAGTTCAGCTATGTAGTAATGATTGCCAGAAAAAGCATGGGCTTTGAAGCCTAAAGAGAAAGGGTTGGAATTCAGATTCTTCCACTGTGAACTTGGAGAAAATACAGAATCCCTCTCTTCTCCCACTGTATAGTGAGAATAATAGCACCCACACTACAGGGCTATTTTAAAAATTAGAGATGATGTACAGAATTTGTGGAGCATAATACCAAGGTAGATATTACTATTGGTGAGAAACTGTGACTCCATTATAGGGATATAGCAAGGTTAAGTGAAATATCAGAGAATATCTTTGGCAAAAACCAAGTACAAACACACAAAAATGCAACACACACACACATCCTCCTGCCTCTAGCCCCCAGAATTGTAGCTCTCAAGAAATCTGGAATGGTTGGCCCTGTGCCCCAATGCACAGTGAAAGTTATATGCCTGCAAATTCTTTGGGAGCAACACCAGAAATGGATACATGCCTTTAATTCTCAACATTCTTCCTATGCAGAGAAGTCAAATAATAGCAGACTCATATCAAGAAAGCCACTGGCCAGGATTAAGAACAACTTAGGTCTTTACAGTTGTTGATGAGTAACCCACTGAAGAAAAGGCCTCCTTTCCAATTCTCTTACAAATGCAAGCCAACTACTAAATCTTACTGTTGTCAAATGGCATGAGCACAAACAAATACGCACAGCATGGCTTCTCTGTGCCAACTGGCAGGGAGATGTAATCATTTTGCACAGCACGGCCTCCTTCAGCCCAAGGGCAGCAAGCAAAATACAGCAACCAAGAGACAGGAAGGCTGTGGAGCAGTCCAAAGGGAAGCAAAGAGGTAGAGTGGAGTGGAGTCTCCCAGTCAATGCTCCTTCCAACCTCACCTGGAGCCTCTTTACAACCATTGCCTTAAAATAACATCACATGCAAATTGCTGGCAGAAAATGCCCTGGGCAGAAAACCTAACCCAGGAGTCCTATGACTGGGTCAGAATTGTTCAGTCCTCACACTACCCTGTACACTTAAGGGATGCAGACTTCTCTCCTGGACACAGAAGAGACTGGGGAAACGAGGGAGCAGGGATCATCACTCAGTGGGGATATAGGTGGAGTTGGAATAAAGTCCCCAGACAACTGAGAAATGCCATTCTTTTCCTTGGAAATAACTGTTCCAGGGGCCAGTCCCAGCAAATTACATCACTACTCTAGAGCTTAGTTTACATAAGTATAGAGAACATATCTTCAGATTGCGTTTGCAAATCAGATGTGATCATTAAAAAGCACCGACGGACTTCATAAACTATGAAATACCCAACCCACAAATAAACAGGGGGTCATCCTTCTTCACCAAGTGAGCACTCAAACATTCTGATTCTCTCCCCGACCCCCAGGCCTAGCCCCAATCTCGGCTAAAGAGGTCAAGTTCTCATTGTTTTCTAGAGTGGCTTGTTAAGTCAACCCAAGGGGCTGCAGATGAGCAAGTCAGCAGCACCTTCTTTTGCACCAGGGGTGACCCAAAAAATCTTTCTGGATTTTGGTACTTGCAACTGGGGCTTAATACATTTGAAGTACAGTGATTTTGTATTTCATACTTAGCTTATCCCTCTCTACCTTACATTTGAATAAACACAGCATCATTCATAATTCAATTCAATCAAATGAACATTGACCATGTAACAGTTATGTGCCAGGTTCCCTGCTGGAGGCTATGATGGATAAAAAGACCTTGCAGAGTCTTAGCCCTCAGTTTGTTGATGTTCTAATGGGGAGGGAGACATGAGAACAACTGATCAACTGATGATCACAAGGCCAAAGCCAAGTAAGCTCTGAATGGACCGGAGAGCACAGATGAAGACTTCATCTTATTTCTGATCACACAAAAGAAAATAAACAATTTGATCAGGCCAGATATGCTTTGTGCTAACAGCTATAGATCGAATTGCTGATCAGGGAATTAAAATTTGCTAAAATTACATGTTTTCATAAAAGTAGCTGAATACAAACATAAAATGCTATCAATATTGGTTTGCGTGTGATGCCACAAGATGGATTTAATTCCCTCAGAATTCCTGCAAATGTTATGCCTTAAAAATTGTTGTTGCCCTGTCCTTTTGTACACAGGTGCCTGGTGTTCGCTTTGTAGTCTGATCCGTATCCAGATGTGCTGGTGTTTCATTGAAGAGCATGATTCATTGTGAAGGAAGGAAGCCAGACTTCCACTACGTTCTTTCCCATGTTTGCCCAGAGCAGAACGCTGGGCACCTGAGGTGTAAGGAACATGAGTGAGTCCCTCTGGTGCAGACTCAGCGCATGATGGGCGGCTGCAAGGCGAATAGCAGAGAACAGGGAGCCCCACATAACTTCACCTGCTTCACCTCCCCCACTACCATTAGCTCTTCTGGTTTCTCAGGGCACATCAGATCTGGGTCCTCTGACAGCCACTTACAGGCGCTTCGGAAGCAATCGTGACTAGTTGCCAAAACTACATGTTTGAAAATGTAATTATTTTGTGAGCCTCCAAAAAACATGTTCCAGAGTGTACAATCAATTTTAAGACTGGGTCATCACAGTATTAGACAGAGAGTTAATTAAATGTGAAAACACACTCTATCTGGAGCCAGTTTGAGATGGCATTGCGAGGCTAAGTGGCTTAAGTTCCTTTTATCGATATCTTCTCTGATGGCAAAAATTAGTGAAAAGTGCTAATGTTCTCTAAAGAAATATATATAGCTTGCACAATCCTTTAGCAAATGTGAAATAATCTCTATTTTTAAAAAGAATCCCAAAGGAAATTAAGCCAGAAACTAATAAAACCCCTTTAAAATGATGGTGTCCAAAAAAGCAGTCAGTCTTGTTTCTATTTATATGAGCATGGGAAATAATTTAAATAAACATATAAATATTAACTTTGTCATCCACGTGCCTGTATTTTGGTTAATATAATTTAAAAATCCTCCCAACTTCAGCCAAGCTAAACAAGTAGAGGAGGAAGAGGAGGAAATAAAGGGGTAGGAAGAAGAGGGGAGCTGGAGAAGGGGAAGAGCTTCCCTAAGTTGGGTGTTCATTTGTATTTTTTCACATATAAATAATACGTGAATAAAAGAAATAAAGTGACTTCATGCTTCACTGCTTAACTCTTTAATCTTTTAAAAATCATTTCCCATCATCATTATACAATAATTATATTGCATCTTTCTTATTTAAAGATATTGGGAAAAAATTAACTGTCACAAAGAGAAATTTGCTTTAAAGCGTTTCAATGTATTGTATATTATATGTGTATCGGTTTGTGGTTATGTATAAAGCTAATTTATTTTCTGATTGGCTAACACAGTCCTATAGTATAAAATTCAATAGGTGCAAGAGACTACATGTTTAAACTCTCTTGATCCCCATCCTCAGAAATAGCGCCTTTGAGAGAACAATCATTTCGTCAGGCCGCAGTGCATTCTTTGCAAACTACTGTCCCAGTCTTGTACCTCTGCTTTGTCTATGTGCCAAGATAGCTTGGAAAATAATCCATCTAGGACATTAAAAGCTTTCTTATGTTTCAAGTACATTCATTATCATTTGTGTTTCAAGTACACATACAATCGTTTATTTAATGAGTCACTTGATTGCATCTAATCTTTTGCCTTTATTATTGATGACTCTGCGGTAAATTACTTTATCTATATATTCATCTTCCACATGTCCAAGGATACCTAAGATAAATTCCTAGAAATAGAATTGCTGGATCAAGATGTGTGTATCTATAATTTTGACAGATCCTGCCAAAGTGCCCCCCATAATGATTATACTGATTCTGACACTAGTGCACTAGTGTTGTATGTGTGCCTGCTTCCCCTACAGCACACCAATAAAGTATGTTATGAAACTTTCTCATTTGGGAAACTTCAGAATTTAAAAATGATATGCCAATGTTCAAGTTTTAATCTACTTTTTAAAAAATTATGATTAAGACTGAGTATATATCCATATGTTTAAGAGCTATTTGAATGGTGTCTGCTTTGAAAAGATAACGTTATAAAAAGAACTCAAGCTCTTAATCTCTTAATATCTTTTTTTTCTGAGACAGAGTCTCACTATGTGGCCATGGATAGAGTGATAGAGTGCCATGGTGTCACAGCTCACAGCAACTTCAAACTCTTGGACTTAAGCAATTTTCTTATCTCAGTCTCCCAACCTTAATATCTTTTTATAAGTCAGGCTCAGTGCCCATAGCTCAGCAGCTAAGGCACCAGCCACATACACCAGAGCTGGCGGGTTTGAACCCAACCCAGGCCTGCTAAACAACAACAACAACTACAACAAAAAGATAGCTAGGTGTTGTGGTGGGCACCTATAGTTCCAGCTACTTAGGAGCCTGAGGCAAGAGAATCTCTGAAGCCCAAGAGTTTGAGGTTGCTGTAAGCTGTGACACCACGTCACTCTACCAAGGGCAACATCATGAGACTCTGTTTCAAAAAAAAAAAAAAATCTTTTTATAAGTTAATAAGATAGAATAACTTTTTTAAGTTAGTAAGAAACAGTAGTGTCAAGCGCTGATGGTTTTCAGAGAAAAATATAAATTCTATGTTTAGTTTGGAGACTAATATGGAAAGGAAATAATCTTTATTTTCAGAAAATGGATTTTTAAAAAATTCATGTTTTTTGCAAGTGCTTTCTTACTAAATATTAGGTTATCCCACAAAATATTCAGGTTATGAAATG
The DNA here is from genome assembly GCF_000181295.1 of Otolemur garnettii. Taxonomy (NCBI): domain Eukaryota; kingdom Metazoa; phylum Chordata; class Mammalia; order Primates; family Galagidae; genus Otolemur; species Otolemur garnettii. The sequence goes on along the minus strand of NW_003852455.1, from coordinate 4,499,117 downwards.
TTGAAAATAAAAACACAAAATATGTTAAAAGGGAAAGGGGTAGAACAAACAGAGAATAATGGGCAAATAATTATTAAATAGTATATGTTTCTAAATGTTAGAAATGTGATGTCATGAACTGCAGGTTTTTACAACGTCTTAGGGTTTGGGGAGGAGAGCATTAAAGATAGACTGATGGATATCTATGTGAGTAAAATTAGGTAACAGAATAGATTAGATAAATGAGGCAAGAGCACCCTTTTCTCTGACAGTGCCTTGATACATAATGTCTACACAATTTTCTGTTAGTTGCTATAATGACTGCCATTTTTAAGGCAAATTAAATGCTCACCAAGAATAAGTAAATGATTAAATGCTTCATAACCTGACTCAGTAAATGGTTCAAGTTCTCAATTCTAGTCACCCATATATCATCACAATCTTTTTGAAATAATTAGCATATGTTCTTTATTTCATGGTCTCATCAATGATTCATTTCCCGGGAAGTCAATTAATTATCTACTACCAAAATGAAGAGTAAATGTTTTTCAACAGTTTGTTTATTTTCTTCATGAACTATTATCACACGCTCATAGTAGAACATTTTTAAAATACAGAAGAAGAATGTAAATATAGGTAGTGTTACTATTTCCCAAATACAAGTAATATTGAATATCAGCTTAAAAATCTATGAGCTAGGCTATGCTTGGAAGAGCTTTAATCATTTTAATTTTTAAATTATGAGTTATTTCTATTATATCCATATTGGAGTGATCCAAGAAAGAATTAGCAATTTACTGAAGATCACACAGCCTGTAAGAATAGGAGTTAGTAGTATATGTTGATATGTACTTTGTGATATATAAATAACATTTATTTTATATTTTGTACTTAACATTATCTCATGGGCTGTTCTCAAATTGATAAATATTTTTAGAAAATATAATTTTAATGAAGCATGTAAAATACTATTTTTTGGCTAGGCATGGCGGCTCACACCTTATAAACCCTATACTTTTGGGAGGCTGAGGCAGGAGGATCACTTGAGGTTGAGGTCAGGATTAGGAGACCAACTTGGGCAACATAGTTAGACCCCATCTCTACAAAAAATGAAAAAATTAGCCAGGCATGTTGGTGTGCACCTGAAGTCATAGCCACTTGGATGTCTGAGGCAGGCAGATTGTTTGAAATTCAGGAGTTCCTTCCCTCCCTCCTTTCCTCCTTTCCTCTTTTCCTTCCTTCCTAAAGAGAAATGAAAACTATGTTCACACAAAAACCTGTATATGATTGTGCATAGCAACTTTATCTGTGACAACCCTAAACCAGAAATAGCCTAAATGCCCATTCACATATAAATGCTTTGACAAAGTGTGATACATCCATACTATGAAATACTACTCAATGATTAAAAAAAAAAGACAAAATTTCTTTCTTTCAGCAAGAAAAGGCTGCAGTGAGCTGTGATCATGCTGCCATACTCCATCCTAGGTGACAGAGTGAGATGCTGTCTTAAAAAACGAAACAAACAAACAAACAAAAACCCAGCAAACTATCTTTTATTATGTGAGTTACTTTTAGTTTTATTGTTATCATAATACTACAATATACTATAAAATATAGTGAAAATACATACATAGGCTCCATGTCTGTAGCTCAAGTGGCTAGGGCACCAGCCACATACACTGGAGTTGGTGGTTTTGAATCCAGCCCAAGCCTGCCAAACAACAATGACAACTACAACCAAAAAATAGCCAGACGTTGTGGCAGGCACCTGTAGTTCCAGCTACTTGGGAGGCTAAGGCAAGACGATAGCTTAAGCCCAAGAGTTGCTGTGAGCTATGATGCTACAGCACTCTACCCAGGGTGACAGCTTGAGGCGCTGTGTGAAAATGAAAAAAAAAAAAAAAAAAGGAAAGAAAATACATATATACATATATATATAAATTTATTAATATCTCTATTTTTCTAGGACAATTTTACAGATGTGAATGATCATGTCAAAGGATTTAAATATATCAATTTATTTTTAAAAGCACAGCAACATATACTCCACCAGTACACTATGGAAAAAGTGTAGATTTTATTCTATTCTCACGAACATTAAGAAGATAAAAACATCTTTTGTCCAATTAGACATAAGAAAAAGTTTTAACCTGTTTATTAGTCATAGTATCTTTTACTGAATTGAGAACACCCTTGTATGGTGCATCTTACAAGGGTACATGTGAAACTTACTGAATGTAGAATATAAATGTCTTAACACAATCACTAAGAAAATGCCATAAAAGCTATGTTAACCAGTTTGATGAAAATATTTCAAATTTTATATAAAACCAGCACATTGTACCCCATGACTGCATTAATGTACACAGTGATGATTTAATTAAAAAAATAAAATAAGATAAGATAATTTTAGATGCATATACAATCGTAAGAAATGATACAGAGAAGTCTTTTATACACTGTACCCAATTTGCTCCAATGGTGGCATTTTGCAAAGCTTTTGCAATATCACAACCAGGATCTTGCCGTTTATATAATCCACTGATCTCTCCAGTTTGACTTGGCATGTGTGTGTCTATTTAGCTTTACACAACTTCACCATAAAGTTCATGTGGAACCCACCATAATAATGAATATTTTTATTACCATAAGTATTTTTTCATGTTGCCTTTGAATAACCATGCCCTCCTCTCTTCTGCCTATCCCACCAACTGATTCCTCACCCCTAGAAACCACTGATCTTTTCTCCACTTCTAAAATCTTATCACTTAAAAAATTATTTAAGTAGAATCACATAGTACATAACTTTTGGGAGACTGTTTTTTTTTTTCTTCACTCAGTGTAATTCCTTAAAGATTTACAAGATTCTTCCAAGTTTTATCATGCATCAACAGTCTGGCCTTTATATTAGTGAGTAGTATTTCACAGTACGGATATACCATATTTCATCAAACCATTTATCTATTAAAAGACACTTAGGTTATTTCTGGTTTGGGTTTGTTATAGGTAAAGCTGCTATGAACAATCACATACAGGTTTTCTGTGAACACAGTTTTCATTTCTCTTCAATAAAACACAAGAATACAGTATAAATAAAAACTGCTAAACAATTTTCCTGAGTGGCTGTACTATTTTTTTATTGCAACCAGTCACAGGTGTGTGCATGTGCATATGTACACAAATATACACAGACATGCACATTTTACACAAGTAAGGATAAATAAACACACATCCTATTGGTTCTGTTTTTCTGGAGAATCCTGACTAATACGGCAGGGGAGGATATTTTTATTATTTTTACGGGCCAGTGAATGAAGAGGTTGAGATTGTGTTGCCACAAATATGCTGTGTGATCTTAGCCAAATCATTTCTTCTCTAAACACATGGTTTCTATAACCTAGAAAATTCCTAATAATCTTTTAATTATACCTTTATATGGATATAAGAACAGACTTCCATGGTTGATTATAAAAGTTTAGAACCTAAAAAGAGTTTGTGAATTACTTTTCTTCTTCTTTTTTTTAAGTAAATGATAACTGTGTACATTATTGCAATCAGGGGGTACAGTGTGGTGTTTTCATATACAATTTGAAATATTTTCATCAAACTGGTTAACATAGCCTTTATGTCATTTTCCTAGTTATTGTGTTAAGATGTTTATATTCTACTTTTAGAAAGATTCACTTGTACCCTCGTAAGACAAACCATAGAGGTGATACCTCCAGTCACCCTCCCTCCACCCATCCACCCTCTTCCCCTCCCCTCCTCCCCCCCCAATATTCTTAGGCTATAATTAGGTTATAGGTTTTATATGAAAGCTATAAATTAGTTTCATAATAGCGCTGTGTACACTGGATACTTTTTCTTCCCTTCTTGTGATACTTTGCTAAGAAGAACATTTTTCAGCTCCATCCATGTAAACATGAAGGAGGTAAAGTCTCCAGAAAACCAAAAACCAGATTACAACAAAGATATTTGTATCAGAATGTTTATTGCAGCCCAAGTCATAATTGCCAGATCATGGAAGAAGCCCAAGTACCCACTGATCCATAAATGGATCAATAAACTGTGGTATATGTACACCGTGGAATACTATGCAGCCATAAAGAATTACTTTTCTTCTAACAGAAAAAAAAAAGGATGATTTTGCCTGTAGAGTAGGAATTGATCTTTCTGAGAACCCAGGTAATGTGTGGGTCCTGAGACGTACTATTTCCCTCAAAAGTAAGCAGCTAAACATAGCAAGTTGATTTACTGCATGCAAGATGAACTTCCCAGAAGTTTTTCCCATTTCCTGCGTGACAATAGAAATCACCTAATCACCACCTTAACTTCATCCTATATTTGTTTACGGAAAGTATTTTTCCACACATTTTCAAATGCTGTGTTGATGGTTACGTCTAAGCTTTGGAAATGCCTCATACCATAGAAACAGAAAGTCAGCGATCTCAAGAGCCCAGATTTCTGCAATTGTAAAAATGAGCTCTGAGGTCAAATGAGAGCAAATTCTACACCTGCCCTTGCGACAGTGTGTGTTCTAGGGGCTGAGAAGGTAATAAAAAGCAACTTTCCTGCATCATTTGACTCCTACACTTCAAGTGTCCATTGGAAATATGTGCCAATAAACTTTTTTATTGGCTCTTTGAGCATCATCCCAGTTTATGAACACAAACATGTGCAAAAGCGAGTGACACCAAGAGAAAATGAGAAAAGCAGAATGAACGGTGACGAGACTCCAGCGTGTCTAGTCCAATGTCGTCTCATCTATGTTCTTACCTTAGGATCATGGGGGGTGCCTGTTAAAAGCACAGATTTCTGGGTCCACCCCTGACTATTTTAAGCACAATCTTAGAAAGTAGCACCCAAAAGCATGGTGTTGGTAACACGCTCCCTGGGTGATCCTTTCTAGCAACCCGGTACCATCCCATGGCCTTCACATGAAACACATTTTATAGGTAGAGAAATGAGTGTTATAAAGGATATTTCCCCAAAAAGGCAAGATCACGCTCCTAAAAACTAGCAAAGGTGCAATCGGAACTCTTGCCTCTTGCCACTGTTCATGTGCTCTTAACCATTTGTGATGCATTGTCTCTATAAAAAATCCATTCACATTTCTTTTTTCTTAAGGAAACCATATATGACCCCATCTGGTTCCAAGTTTTTTCACTCTTCCTCCGCCCCACAACTGAAGGTGAGGCTACATTCTACTCATGTGAGCTCAGTTCTAATCTTCGCTGCCCCCTCTCTAGTTTTATCTCCTGACACAGCTGGCTCTGGTCCTTCCCTTCAGAAGGGTCAAGTCCTTCTTGCTAGCAGCTATTGCTTTTCTCTCTCTCTAGTTCCTGAGTTAATGCCACTTTTTAAAATCTTTGTTCTCATAATGAAGAATTTTTTTTTTTTTTTTTTTTTTGGCTAACCTGTGTCACAGTTCAATGTTCTCCAGGCATTTGCTGGCTTTAATCTGCTTTTAGGTTCCTCTTTCATAGAGAAGAGTCCTATTCCTGAAGCAGACTGGTGCCTAAGCTCAACTACTGTGATACCACTGTCCAGGTGTGTGAACTGGCCCATCCCAGAACCTCCATCAACACACATCTAACCCAAGCATTAGAACATAATGCTACTTCATCTAGCATGCCAGTCCTGACTTCCCATAGCAAGTGATTAACCATAGCTGAAAATCTTGATAACCTCATTTCTTTCACCAGGCTGAACCCACATTTGCAACCACACTTGGATAATTTTCCCAACTCCTTACACCACAGCAGTTGGCAAGTCTAGCACCAAGATGTTTCAGCCTACTTAATTCTACCACATCTTATTGAAAGTAAATAGCCTTGCCTAACTAAACTTGAGTTCTAAAAAGTGGCATACCACTTCCCATGCTGTGCTTTCTGCCTCTGCCCCCTACTAGGTGTGGCACCAGGGGGCAGGGGGCAGAGTCCATTACGTTTATCACTGTAGTTCTACGTATAAGACAGTGGAAGGGAAGCTGGGAGGCTAAAGAGAGTGCAAAAGTCTTGTGTTAAATGATGGAATGCAAGCCTAAAATTCCATTTTCCTAGAAAAATTCCTTTAGTATTGGAAGCACGGTGATGGAAGGCAGTATGGAGTGCCTGGGAGTCTTCCAAAGGGGGAAGTTGACCCGTGAGTAGTGTCCTAACATGCCCGAAGTCCAGCTCCAGCAGCAGCACCTACTCCGTTTACTCATTTGGTAAATCACTAATAGAGCTGAACTCTATTTCAGCTTCTGGGTTACAAAAGAACACAACTCATGTTTGTCTCAGGAGAGCAATACAAACAAATTAGCCCATATTTACCAAATTGTCTGAAAATGAACTGAGCTAAATAGCTTTTCACATACATTTTCTCTGGGGACTCCCGAATACACTTACTACGGGATTGAAGGAGTTCCTTCCTCCACCCCATCCACCTAATTCAGATTGGACAGGAATGAGAAGGTGTGATTTTTCTTAAGAAAAGGTGTAATTGAAAATCAGAGCATGGAATTCAAACATCTACACAGAGTTTTGTTTTAACGTGATGTACTTGTTTTACTTATCAAACCATAGCATAGCAATTTTGTTTATGGGGGAAAAGAAATGATTTTGATTAAATGAAAAATAATGCCAAGGAATAAAAATGCATTAACCCTTCCATTTGGACCAAAGCATTCCCTTCCTTCCTCTCCCCAGGAATTAAATACCTACAAAATTTTGCTGCCATTAAGTTTCAGATGTTAAGAAGGCAAAATGACATGAGATTAGACAACTAAATATCACTGACGCTACTGGGAGGTGCAGGCAGAGTGTGCCTAATGCTTTGGTTGGTACAATAGTTAATGCTCAGTAACTGTTAGATATATTTTGCAAGTCTAGAAAATTATCTTTTAACTTTGTAAATATTTATAGAGCATTTCATAACTGGCAAATTTCTTCTTAATGAGTCTGGTTCATTTAATTCTCATCCAAACTCTCCGAGGTAAGGATCATCATCCCCATATTACAATGAAGTAAATTAGGGTTTGAAGTTGTGTTAGTTTCCTGGGGCTGCCATAACAAGTTCCCACAAATCGGGTAATTTAAAACAACAGAAATTTACAGTTACAGAAAGCAAAGGTTTGAAATCAAGGTGCTGGGCTGGGCATGGAGGCTCACCCCTGTAATCAGAACACTCTGGGAGGCAGAGGAGGGAGGATCCCTTGAGCTCAGGAATTGAAGACCAGCCTGAGCAAGAGAGAGGCCTTGCCTCTACTAAACAATAGAAAACTTAGCCAGGCATTACAGCAGATGCCAGGAGACTGAGGTAGAAGGATCCCTTGAGCCCAGGAGTTTGAGATTGCTGTGAGCTAGGATGATGTTACGGCACTCTAGTCTGGGGCAATAGAGTAAGACTCTCACTCTCAAACTAAAAGAACAAAAAAAGAGAGAAAGAGAGAAATCAAGGTGTTGGCAGTGCTGGTTTCTTCTGGAGGCTGTGAGGGAACATCTATCCATGCCTTGCTCATGGCTTCCAGTAGTTGCAGGGAATCCTTGGTGCCCCTTGGCCTGTAGCCGCATCCCTCATTATGGTAAAATGGTGATGTTTCTGCTTAAGTCTCAGTTTCTGCTTGTGTCCTCACATAGCTTTTCCTCTCTGTGTCCTCAACTCTTCTTCTAAGGATACCAGACATTGGATTTAGGCTCCACTCTAATCTGGTCTAGCCTCAACTTAATATCCTATTTCCAAATAAGGTCACATTCCTAGGTTCTGGATGGAAATAAATTTTAGAAGGAACATTCTGTGTCACTAAATAAGGGTTCAACAATTCCCCCAAATCACCTAGGTGATCAGTTGTAGTGCCAAGAACCAGACAGAGGTGCATACAGCTCCCATCCACACCACCAGAGTGTGCGGGTGGGTCAGAGTCATTCTGCACTACCTTGCCAGAGCCCCTGCTTCATTTGAATTGTTCTAAATTACAGTAATCAACGCAGAATTAAATGCCTGGGACACTCCCCTACAACAAGCACCTCCTACAGCTCTTTTGGCCAACAGCAGAAAGCTCAGGGTTTTCATGCTCCTGACTCTTGATCAAGATTGAAACCTGACGTCATTTTCGGTAACCCCTTCATATCTCAACATCTCTTCATGCACCTGCATGCTCAACCAAGACGCACCGGTGTACTTCACCACTTTATGTCCCTGTTTCTTCTCCTGAAATGTCCTTCCCTTCAGTCCCTCCTTCCATATTTACGTGCTCAGTTTTGATCTCTAAATTCATCCCTGAAGGCCCAGGTAGTTATAAATCTCTCCTTTTCCTCAGTTCCCACTGCCTCTTTAAGTTGGTACTAATAATCTACTTTTAACATAGTTGATTCTTCCTTCCCTTGTTCTTTTCTTGTTCTTTTTTTTCCTTCTCTCACTCTTTCTCTTTCTATAGCTAAATGCACGCATATCTATGTGCATAAATACATACATGCAAATGCTATTTTATATAAAGGACTTGTATATCTTTCAATTCTGTTATCCACAAAGGTTCTTGTAACCAGTGTCCCATAGATACTGAGGGACAACAGTACGTCAAATGTCTATGCACACACACACACATGTACCTAACTCCAAAATCAGAAAGCAGAGTCTTAGAGAGGAAAGCTATCAGATCACTGATAAATGAATGAATTACTTTGTAAATTTAAATGACTATATATATATATATATATATGTTAGTTGAAATTAATTAATTGAAATATTTAAGAAGGAAAGACTTGTGAGGGTTTAAAAGAATAACCTCACCCTTTTTAAAATACCATGATCTATTATAAGATTAATAAAATAATTAGAAGATCTTCTTACAGTTTAAAGAATTAAATCTACAACAAAGTTTTGGGAGCTGTCCAAATCACTTGGCCTCTGTTTTAGTGCGTAGAATGTTTGAATTTTTTTTTTCCAAATACCTCCAGAGTCAGAAAACTTCCTTTAGGGCAGTCCTGGTTCTGTTTAAGAATATCACTGCCAAATTGCTAAAATCCCCACAGATTAATCAGAAATCTTTCAATGCTAACATAGGTGATGTATATCATACAGCATTGCTATATTACTTCAGTTCAACCTAGTAAAGCCCTGTTGATTTTGCTGGGTCACTTTCCAAACCCTAATACGTTGGTGTTGATCCCCATGCTATACTGGCACCCAACAGTGCCTGACTTTACTACACTTTAATAATGCTCATGACTTGGCCTGAGGCTGTGTATGCACTCAGTTAGAAACATAAGAGAAGAGCCCGTTACTTCATAGCATTTCAGCCAATGATTTGGTTTTTTTAAATATGTACTGCATATTTCTTTTTCTTTCTGGTCTTTTTTATAGGGAACGTAGTTTATTAGAAGTAGAAGGTCATTGCTTAGTGTTACAGAGATGGTTTCTCTTCTAAACTTTTATGATGAAGTGTAAGTATAGAACTGATTCTCTTTTAGTTGCTAGGATCATGCAATCTCACAATAAGACCTTACAAATCACCTGGTCATCAAATCTTAACTGAAGATGTCTTTATCAAAGTACACTATACCTTTTGTCGCCAGTGCCTCAAAGATGGCAAACAAGGTTCTCTCTTTTGACAAATTCAACCAATTGATATTAGCTGCCTGGAATGCTGTATTGAAGGGGATTCTGAGACTGAGTCTGGGATCTGGAGGATAAGTACCAAATATGTATTTCTAATAAATTTTTATAAAATCTAGATCTTTGACACACTCAGGATCTTTCTGCTCAAGTACCATTAAGGATGAAAAACACTTTGTGAAATATTTTATGTGACTAAGAAAACACCATCCTACCATTAGCATTACGAGATGCTTCTTCCAGATTGTCAGTTTTGAATATTTGGGTACTTTGAGCTACAGCTGCCCTGTCCTAAATGATAGCTACTACTCACATATGGCTACTTAAATTTAAATTTGTTTGAAATTAAATAAACTTTGCAATTCATTTTCTTGGTCTCATTTCAAGTCTCATATATTAAGTATTCAAACACCACATGTTACCAGTGGTTACTGTGTCAGGCAGTGCAGACACACAACATCTCCACCATTGCAGAGAGTTCACCATAAACCTTTCAACAAGCAATATAGAACATCACCATTTCACCATGTTAAAATCTGCACAAGTCTGTTGTTAACAAATGGGTTCGCAAATCTAACCTCTTCCAAGGTGACACGCCAAATCTCTCTTTCTTTTCTCCATCATGAGTCAGGGATATGATAGTGGCCGGTGTCCTGCACACGAGTGCTGGTGTCTGCAGGTGTGGCAAAGTTGGGGTGGAGGGGGGGAAGGGTCTCAGCTATTGGCTGCGCTGACTGCTGACTGCTTCTCTGCCGTGACGTGACTTAGCCATGCTGGTCAGCAGAGGTGACTTCAGGGTACTTCTCCCTGATGACTCAGGCACCCAGGACAACAACAAAGATATTATCAGAGAGGCCCATTCTAAAAGTCTATACTCGTATAATCCTAAATGAAAACTAGAGCATATTCAGGGTGGCCAGAGTGTTAGGAAAAGCAGAGAGGGGGCGATGGCAATGACGAGAGTGTTACTGATCAGGGCGGTGGGAGGAAGCCAAATACCAGGCCAATTTTGTAGCACAGAATTACCCGACAAACCACCTTTAGCCTGATTATCATCGGCTGTCAGCTCCCCCGAGTGATGGATGACTGAAAACACGGCTGATAAATAGTGGTTTCCTTTATTCTTCTTTTTATAGCTTCTCTGTCCTGCGCTATGTCTCTGGATAAGGCAATGGAAACCTTGCTGGTTGCTGACAGTGCTCTGGGCTGGTTTTATAACGACACCTCAGCGGTGCCAAGTTCCCATTGCTCTCTTCTCAGCGCTCTCTCTCGTAATAGCCGAGTCCTGCACCTCTCCGTTGGCCTCCCGTGTGCCGCTGCCTGCCATTTCTCTTAATGCTTTCCCTCATATTTCCTTTCAGATTAAACACAACTGTAAGCTCTGGGAAGACAAAATCTTCATCACATTTTCCTTTGTGGTCCCTGGTGCCCACACCTCTCAAGGCAATATGGCACTGACAGTGGCTCCAGGGCTATGAAGACAGCTGTGCTGGGTTTCGGTTCCACCTTTGCCACTTGCCAATTGTGTCTTTCAAGAACTAAAATCCCTGGTCTAAGTCTCATTTCTCTTAAATGAGCATTATAATGTCCTCGGGAAGCCACATGCATGTTTCAAAAAGTTAATAAAACCAAGCATCTTAGCATGGTGTCGGATGAAAGGCAAACACTCAGAACCATTATTATTTGGGGCATCATTAAATAAATCCAGATTGAACTCAACTGCTTAAAATTTGTCCTGTGCCTGTTAAGAGGGATTTTAGAGCTAACAGGGACTTTAAGTATTTTCTTGCACAACTTCCACATCTGTAAACTGAGACACAACGGGTAGCAGCACTTGGCCACGGTCACAAGCCAGTGAGTGGCAGAGCAGGGACTGGAGGCTGGGCTCCTCTGTGTCAGGTTTTACATTTCATCCATTGCCTTTGCCTTTGTGAGATCTTTTGAATGTGCAGAGCATGTGTAACTATGGAAAGGGTCAGGCAAAGGTTTCTCTTTATTATACCAAAACTCAAAATTAAGGCCTACTAAAAGATATGGACACGGCCCTGTGACATTGTCAGTGAAGCTGTCTTTACAAATAAAAATGACTGCAACACCCTGGAAAGCCTGGCTTTTATGATACGTGGGCAGTTTCATGTGTCACAGGCAATATTATTAAGGATGGTGTCACTTTTCAAGGTAGACGATCCAGGATCAAGTGTTATCGCATCGACATAATTTAACATACGTTTCTGAGCACTTGATTTTTAAAATACCATTTTGTTTACCAAGGAATAACATGGTCGCACTGCCAAGCAGCATTCTGTCTTAATAGCTCCATACATGGGCACCCACGGGAGCAGGAGCGTGCACACACACACTCCTAAAATTTCTACCATTGTATTCTATGGAGCAATCGAAAGATGCAAGCCCAGCTTTTAACTTTTGCTTCTGAAAGGATTTCTGTGAGTCACAACTATGAGGTTTCATAGGGGAAAGAGAAATCAACATTGGAACTGGCATTTTAAAAGCCTCTACTTTGTGAAATGGAAAGTGCTAATATAGCACAAATTATTGAGTTCCACTCTGTTCTGTGCCTTAAGATGCTCCCCAGAACACTAAGCCCTTAAACAACCATATTATAGCTCTGTCCCATTTGAACCACATGTATGTGGGATTCCAAAACCCTGGAAGTGAAAATTTGGCTACAGCTAATACATAGCAGGGATAAAATGCTGAGTAAAATTATGGCAGGTAATTTGCTAAGCATTCCAGTAGCAGTCTCATAAAGTATGTGTCTTTCAAATGCTATTTATTTTTTATTAAATATTTTATTTATTTAGTAGAGCTTCTATAATCCATAAGCCTCCAGAATTAAACTCGTCCCAGAGCCTATGATTGAAATCTTCAAAGACTGCTCTTGTCTGTGTGTGTGCCGGGGCCTGTGTATGCGGTGATTAGTTTCCTTTGAGATAGAAGATCAGAGGATGCCAGAGCTGGAAGGGACCTCTCAGATCACAGAGTGGAATTTTTTCCTAGGCAATAAAAATCTTCAGATCAAAATTTAAAAAGAACCTTAAAATATGTAAAAGAGAAATAATATACAGGGTGCTCAGGCATACAAATCTTTAATGTTTGTTGGAAAATACTTAACTGCTGGTTGAAACTCTGAAGCATTCTAAGCCTTAAATTCTAAGGAGCACATTTTGAAAACCAAGGATATGGTCCAATGCGATAAGGTGTGTGAGAGCCAGAAAGAGACACAACTTGCAAACCAGGGAAAATGCTGAGTCTCTAAAGAGACGGCTTGCCTCCAGCCCACTGTTCTTTCTGTTATAACACGCTGGCTGGCTTTCACGCTTTGCAAGTGAGCATTACATGCCGTGACATCCAAAAATCAGAAACCCCTTTGAGCTCATATGTATTATGGAAGAGTAACTCAGGGTCTATCTCTAGTGGCTGTTATCCAAACTGCAATATTGACCAACATAAAAGGTCAATCAGTGAATTTCAGTAAACTGTTAGTAAATTATTGAACACAACTTATGGTCTTCCTCCCATTATACGTAGACTTAGCATCAGTAAAAATTATCAGCATAGATATGCTGCCACATTACTTAATCTTATTTGGAAAAAAAATTTCTTCTGATTCCTTTTTATACCAATGGAGACGTTCCTAGTAAATACTAATAAATCATATGGACATCTATTGATAAGAGAAAGCAATAGTAGCTGTGTACCTAGTGAGCCTGAGGAGAGAGGGGAGAAGATTTCATTAAAATGTTACTTGTAGCTTCGTGAACTCTGGGAACACACTCAAATGTCAGCTTGTTTCAAAATTACTGCCATTATATTTTAATAGGAGAGCATCTACTGGGAAATACTAGAGAAAATGATAAATAATGATAGCTCTTAGCAATTGAATAATACATTTTATCCGTGGACTTGAAGTTCTTTAGAAGCATTAATAAATTAAATTTAACCACATGCCCACAGGTCGGTATTAGTTCCCTGTTTATAGATGTGCTCATTTAGTACGAGTTACAGCCCACATTTGTGGGAGTATTTGATAGGAAAAATCCCACTGAAATAAAACGTTTTCAGATTCAGTGGGCAGTGCAATAATAACATGGCAACGTCCCAAATGACACCCAGGAGGCACTGAACAATTAATGTGCATCCGAAACACCTAATTTAATACCAAGAAATTTGAGAACCAAGGGCAAGTAAACTCAACAAGATGCAGAAATTCACCTCTAGTTATAAATGCATTTAAAGCTTTTGCACTGCAAAGGACACGACAAAATGGTATGGCAACTTAGGGATTGGGAAAAATACATTTGTAAACCATATATCTGAGAAGGGGTTAATATTCCAACTTTAGAAGGAACTCCTATAACTCCCTGACGGTGGTGATTATCAAAAAGTCAAGAGATAACAAATGTTGGCCCGAGTAAAAAAAGAAGAGAAAGGTTGCACACTGTTGGTGGTGATGTAGATTGGTGCATCCATTATGGAAAACAGTATGGAAGTTCCTAAATAAATTAAAAATAGAACTACCATACGGCCCAGCCATCCCTTCTCTGGGCATATGCCCAAAGGAAATGAAATAAACACCTCATAAAGACATCTGTACGCCCACATTCCTGCAGCATTATTCTCAACAGCCAAGATACGGAAACAACCTAAGGGACTGTCATCAATAAATGCACAAAGAAACTGTGGTGTCTCTACAGTAGTCCTTCCATGTCTGTGGATTCCACATCAGTGGATTCAGACCAAGCACAGATGGAAAATTGTGTCTGTGCTGACCATGTACAGACTTCCTGTCATTATTCTCTAAACAACATTGTTTAACAACTATTTTGGTAGCAGTCATACTGCAGTGGGTATTCCGCAGTGTAAGTACTTTAGATTTTATGTATCTGCTCCCTGTCACTATGCCAGGACTGGCAGGGATTTCAACATCCATGGATTTGGGATTCTTGAGCGTTTCCTTTTATTCCATTTTACTACTAAATGCCACAGGTCAAAGTAAGACTGATTGTCAATTACATTTTCTTACCAATAGTAAGGATCCTATCCCCCATGGAGACTAAGGTATGAGTTTATATACAAGGAACATTATTTAGCCTTAGGGAAAAAAAGAGTCCTGTATTTGCCACAACATGGATGAAACTGGAGGCCATTATAAGTGAAATAAGCAGACACAGAAAGAAAACTATTGCATGATCTCATTTACATGTGGAATCATAAAAAGGAAAGGTCAAGCGTACAGAGATAGGGAATGAAACTGTGCTTACCCCAAGAGGCACAGGATAGGAGTTGGGGAGGGAACTGGGGATACAGGTCTCGAGGTCTAATGTACATCATAAGGACTATGGTGGATAAAATTGCACTGAATTTGGGATTTCTGCTGAATGAGTAGATGTCAGATGGGTAGCTATGTGGTTGATGGATACGCATGGTTTGCGTCCCTATAGTGAGTATTCGACTTTCTATGTGTTCCCCATAACATCATAGTATTCTTTAGGTATACATAAACAACTTATTGAAATGTTTAAATAAAATTGAAAATAATTAAGTAAAAAGAAAACACAAAATTGAAGCCAAAAACTTTCCAGGAGAATGGCTTTCGCAGGTGTATTTCATAGTCACGTACAAGGCAGGGTGAACTCCAAAGGCAGGAGGTTGCTCAGAACCATTAAGCTTCAGAATGTGAGCAAAGGCAAGTTCCTATGAGATCATCAAATGTTCCCTCCTTTGTTTCACAGGCTTGCCCACCTTCACACAACTCAGACACTCTCACAGAGAGCACGTTTAAAACTTGAACTGGTAAATAAAAATTTTGGTCAGGAACGTTCATTTGTCTTTACACAATTTGTTCTGAGTTAGTCTTTGGCAAACTGTGGCCCATGGGCCCAGTCTGTCCTGCAGCCCATTTCTGTATGGGCTGAGAGTTAAAAATGTTTGTTATAATTTTAAGTAGTTGAACAAAAATACAAAGAATAATATCTTTGATAAATGAAATTTCACTGCTCAAAAATAAAGTTTTATTGGAGCACAATTATGCTCAATTGTTTGCATCTGATCTATGGCAGCCTTCGTGGGACAAGAACAGAGCAGCAGCAACAGAGAATATAGACGTCAAAAGTCTAAAATATTTACTATCTGGTTCTTAAAGAAGTTTGCTGACTCCTTCTCTGAATAACATATCTCAGAGATGTGTAATATATTGCATGTGTCTGCAAATACATTATGTTTTGTTTATAAATTAAAGACATGCAGAATTTTATTTATAACCTTCTGTGATTTCTTTATAGGTCCATAAGCTTATCAAACTGTTTCATCAATGATATCATATGTCTGAGAATTTTTTTTCTGATGTCTCAATAACAAACACGTTTTTTCCTAAACCATGTTTATACAGATCTTTGCTATTTAAAACATTTTTGCATACATTGATCTCTCACAAAAACCATATGAGGTGCCCATGGAAAGAATTACTATTTCTGCTTTATAGAGGGGAAAACTAGGCATAGAGAATTCAAGGGACTCTCCTAAGAACACTGTTGAATTAGCAAGAGATTCCTTCCCTGACCCCAGAACCCAGGCGCTCCTGGGAGAACAAGACTCCATCTGGAGGACTGTGTGCACTTGCTGCTGAGATTAGAAAAACCAAAATGACGACGAAGGATGAGATTAGCAAAACAAGTTACAATCTTCAATACTAATATGAAGCCAGTAGATGATCTAACACACGCCCACATAAGAGAAAAACTCAATTCGGTTCAAGTTGGTGGGGGGCAAGGAAGGGGACAGAGGGAGGGAGGGAGGGAGATGGGATTGCTTCCACTTAATGGGCATAATGTAAGGTTGTAGGGAACACCTCTTGAGTGTGGGACACAAGTACTAGAGGGACTTTACCTAACAAATGCAAACACTGTAAACTCGCTTTTCGTACCCTCACATTAATCTGAAAACAAACAATCAAACAAACAAGTCACAATCTACGCATGTGTATCTCTGGAAGGCTACCCAGGTAGGACTTTTGTGTCTGTTTGGCCGTAGAAAAACTAAGGGAGACTTACTATCTTTTTGTCTGAAATTGGTACCATGTACATACATTGCTTCTTCAAAAAATAAGGTGTTTAGAAGTCTCTTAATTAATACAAGACAACCAAATGACAGCATCTCCTGCCAGTAAGAACTGTGTCTTTCTATTTTAAGAAAGATTTCATGCAGTTCCAATGGTCCTTAAGGAAAGAGAATTCCCAATTAAATGTTAATCTGAGGTCAGCATAGCACTTGCCATGAAGTCCATTTTGATGGGCCATTTACTTGTAGCCTAAAGGGAATGATGGAGCCCATCACTGCTCCCTGTCACGATGCCAGGACTGGCAGGTAACATGACAGGCAGCTTGATGGGGAGTCCTGCCTAACCCATCTGGAGTGCTGCTCATTTTTTTCTTTCCTTTTATTCCTTTTTACTAGCAAATGCTATGACTTACAGTAAGACTGATCGTCAGCTACATTTTCTTTCCAGTAGCAAATTTCTTGGCAAATCTAGTCACAATCAATAAGTATTTCTTGAAAGAATGATACTGCACAAAAGAGCTTTCTGTACTTAGTTGGCAATCATGATTTTTCAATAATAATTCAAAATCAGAGTCAACACTTCAGGGAAATTTCTTTTTCTTCCAATCTTCTGAAAATATTTGAGAATCATTTAGAATAGATAGATAGACACATCTAGATTCTATAATCATCTTTCTCTAGCTAACTAGTTAGGATATATATTACTTATTGATCCTGGCATGCTTGAGAATTATTATGAAATCAAATAACATTATGATTAGATAAAGTATCATGGATCATCTATTTGGATTCATCCAAAGTGAATATCGAAAGTCCAAGACTATGTATACATTTAAATTGCCTGCGATCTGGCCCAACCTACAATTTTAATTGTATCACCTTCAGCTTTCCTTTATGCAGACTGTACCTTTCCTCCTTCATCTACTCCCAAACCAGCCATGTCATGTTCTGTCCTCCTTGTTCTTTCTAAAGGAGACAAATGCCCTTACCCTTTACTTTTCACATTCATATCTTCTTCTGCTTCTGTGTATCCCTCACGAACTTCACTGGTGTCCATTTCCATTAGTACTTATTTGTATACATTCACCTCTCTGGTTTTCTCTGTTTCCTATAGCTATGAGGATTATAAATAATTGACACATTCTGTGCTGACAGATTGCCCTTTTTTGAACAACAGAAAAGGCTGTCATATAAGAGAGGCTGTTTGGTGTCTAAATTTTGGTAAAATAATAGATGATGAAAATAATGTAAGTTCCTATACTATGTCAAATGACATCAATTAGTTACCACAAAATAAGTGGGTCTTGATTTGAGGGAGTGTTCTTGTTCACGGATCGCATCCAACTTCAAAAGTAAATCAAGTAACCTCAGAGCGTATAGGTTAGAGGACTCTGAAGAGCCTGCCAAGCCAAACTTCTAGCCTTACACATAGTATATGAAGATCTAAAAGAGGTAAACAACTTACCCAGAATTGCAACCTTGGTCTTCTGGCTCTTTATGTTCAAATTTCCCATTTGATCAGACTGTCTCCCCAACAACCTTTCTAGTTAGTAAAGTCCATTGTTCGAGTGCTTTGTTCCTGTTAATATCATGCACATACTTTTTTATTATTATTAAATCATGTTTGTGCACATTAATACTATCATGGGGTACATACATTTTTTGAAGAAACTATAACTTCATTAAATGACTTAGTCATTTAATTCCCAGGGCACACCTGGGAATCATGAAGCCTTGTAAAAATTCTCTGAAATTTTCAGATGTGGTCTCCAACAGAGTTGTGGTAGAAGCTGAGAGCAAAGCACCCATCCCTCTCTCTAACTGCTGTCGTCCAAAATTCCTATTGTCATGTTTCTTTTATCCTTATTTGTGTGCCTGTCCCTCTGGGCCCAGCTCATAATTTTATGTTTATCCCTATTTTTTTTGGCAGTCTTTTTTTTTTTTTTCTTGGCCAGGGCTGGGTTTGAACCTGCCACCTCCGCTATACAGGGCCGGCGCCCTACTCCTTGAGCCACAGGTGCCGCCCTATTCCTATTTTTTATCGAATTGCCATTTGATCATGATTTGCTAAAAATAAATTTTTATTTAATCATTGATTGAACAAATGTCACCAAATGTCAGTTGCTATCCTGCCCTTAGGACACTAAGGTTTTTTCTACTACTACTAAAATTGATATAATTAATCGTATCTATAAGGAAACGCTTAGGGTGTGTCAGGCACGATACTAGGCACTTTACACACCTCTTCTCTGTTAAAACGTTAAATGGCTCATCCAAGCCCACAACCACACACAGGACTCAGAATTTAAGCCCAAGTATGCCATCATCTGAAACCCAGGCTCTCTTTGCCATTCAAGTGCCCATGTGTATTATCAGGGAGAGACGTCTACCATGATGATGAAATTCATGGGCTGAAAGCTATTATTCAGAGAAGTATAGGTATCATAGGCTATAGGTAAAGGAACCCTAATTTTTCTGAAGGCAGTTAGCCAAATCTTTGAGGTATATATGGCATTTGGACAAATTTTAAAGAACAGTGATAGAGGCCAGGTCCAGTGGCTCACACCTGTAATCCTAGCACTCTGAGAGGCCAAGGTGGGTGGATTGCTTGAGCTCAGGAGTTCAAGGCCAGCCTGAGCGAGAACCCATCAGTAAATAAAACCCAAGAGCGAGAACCTATCAGTAAATAAAATAGCTGGGCATTGTGGTGGGTGTCTGTAGTCTCAGCTACTCAGGAGGCAAGAGGATCACTTGAACCCAAGAGTGGGAAGTTTCTGTGAGCTATGGTGCTACAGTACTCTACCCAGGGTGATAAAGTAAGAGTCTGTCTCAAAAAAAAAAAAAAAAAAAAAACAACAATAATATATTTGTTAAGTAGAAAAGAGAAAGAGGGGTTTATGGATAGAGGAGACTCTATGGGAAAAAAAGCATATTGTTTTTATAAGTAGCACGTTGGGGAACTAAAAGCAGTCAGACACAACTGAAATTAGCGAACGCATGGCTCCTGCTGGAGCTGCAGAGGTGAGCGGGGATTTCAGAACAAGCCATGGAGTTGGGACCGCCCTTGTAAGTAACGGATAACCACTAAAGCTTTTAAACAAGGAGTGACATGATCGAATATAAATTTAAAAAGCTCACAACAGTGTGAGGTATAAATTAAATAAGACCAGAGAAAGAGAAACAAGTTCAAAAGATATCACAATGGCACAACTCAGAGAAAATGAGTACTTGAACTAAGGTAGTAACAGCGGAAATAAAAATCTGGTAAAGAAATGTTTAGGACACTTAATGAACTCTACCTTATGGCCAACTAGATATTAAGGACTTAAAGCAAGAAAAGAATCTAAGATGATGCTCAGGTTTCTGCCTTAGGCAATAAGAAGAGATTTGATGGCATTAAACAGGGCAGGCAAAGCAAAACTGGAGAAGAAAGATAATGATCCCCGTTTTAGAACTGCTGACTTTGGTGTACGTGCAGGACATTCAGACAGAGACATCACGAAGAATGGAGCGCCAGGTAGGTCCAGAGGGAGATGCCAAGCGGGAGTCATCAGAGTGCAGGTGGTAATTAAAGCCAGTTGTTTGTTCAACAAATATTTATTGACTGCCCATTGTGTGCCAGAAACTATTTTAGATGCTGGGGATATGGCAGTTCACAAAACAGGTTAATAATAATAATAATAATAAAAGACTGGCCTTCTTAGCATCAATATTCAAGAGGCGGTTATATTAAAGCATACAAATAAATCCACAACTAGAAATTCTGTTAAGTGCCAAAGAGAAAAAGCACAGGCTACCACAGAAAAGAATGACAGGAGTTGGGTCATCTAGACTGGGTTGAAAGGGCCATCTGAGATACGGAGGATTGAAGCCGAGACGAAAGCCTAGTAGGCAGTTAGCTCAGTGCCGAACACTCCCGTGGGAACAGCCTAGGTGAAGACCTGGGACGAGAAAGATTGAGTTTATTTATTTAAAACACTGGAAAAGGTCAGTGTGGTTGAAACAATGAAAGAGCCCGGGATAAGACGTAGAAAGGGTTGAGTTCAAGGAGACCTGTTTATCCAAGGACAGTCTGTATGTATTTTGAGACACAGTGTTCATCTATCAGTCAATCATCAGAATGTAGAGTAGAGGACGTCAGCATTTAACATGGGGAGAGGGAAGAAAAGCCTGCAAAAGAAAGCTGGATTTCGATCATTTCCAGCACAGCATGGTAGCCACTAATGAGCCCCTTTTCTCTCAATTAATATAAAAAAGTGAGTCATTATTCAAGCTACTTTCTCCATCACATGTGTTCTCTTCTGGGGAGTTGGAGGAAGGTTCCATGAATCACTTTGGTGAGACTAAGGATCTCATGGAATGGATAAATTACATGTGGAAAGCTGTACAGTGGAAGGTCGTTTAGACATAAAAAAGAAAGCAATAGTGATGCCTCCTGCAACATGAATGAACCTTATGTTCAGTGACAGGAGCCAAATTGAAAAGGCCGCAAATTGTATGAGTCCGTTACTATGAAACATTCTTAATAGGCAAAGCCTTAGAAACACGAAGTCAATTAATGGTTGCCAGGGAATGGGGAGAAGGGGAAATGGGGAATGACTGCTTAATTAGCATGTGGTTTTCTTTTGCTCTGCTGAAACTACACTGGAATTGGATAACAGTAATGGATTCACAACTCTATGAACATACTAAAAACCCCACTGACTGTGGACTTTAAGAGGGTAAATTTATGGTACATGAACCACATGCCAATAAAGCTGTTGTTATTTTTTTTTTAACTCATGGGACAACCTCCCTGCACCTCAATAAATGATGTACCTATGTATAGAGAGATCAGTCTAGATGGCTTGCTTATGCAAGGATTTTATCAGAATTAGTTTGGGGGGTTTTTTTTTGAGACAGAATCTCTGTCACTAGCCTACAGTGCAGTGGCATCAGCCTAGCTCATTGCAACTTCAAACTCCTGGGCTCAAGCAATCCTCCTGCCTCAGCCTCCTAAGAAGCTGGGGCTACAGTTACGCATTACCATTCCTAGGGAATTTTTCTATATTTTATAGAAACGGGGTCTCCCAATGTTGCTGAGGGTGGTCTCGAACTCCTGGCCTCAAGAGATCCTCCCACCTCACCCACAGTGGTGGGATTACAGGCATGAGCCACAGCATGCAGCCCAGAATTAATGTTTTTAAGCTGATGTTAGTTTTGATGAGCTGTGGCTGAATGAGTTATGCCTGTATTTAATAACGACTTTGGAAGTTCAGCTCCATAAGATTAATTTTACACCTGGAAAAATTCTGCAAAAGCTTTCCGTAATCCGTCACATAAATATACCGAGACAACAACGTCCATGTGGGTCATGAAACATTACCACTCACTACCCTAGAAACGTTCTGTCAGGAAGTGTCATCCCTTATGCTAAATGGCAAGATTTAATAGATCAAAAAAGAGGCAGGGCTTCAGTACACAGGGTCTTAAAGAAAGCCTTTGATTCCACCTCACAGGACGCATTGATCAATGAACCAGAGGAGGTATTTTGCACACAATTTATCCTTTGAGCATTAACTTACCAGTCAAGACAATAGAAAGGGCTTTGAATTTATCGAATATTTTGAAGACAGCCAAGATAAGATTTAAAATTTTAATGTATTTCTAATTTAGGAAACACAGTGACTTATCGAAATCATAATGGGCTGAATCCCATAATGGCAAGTATTTAGGAAGGACTGAGAAATGAGCAGATGTACCAATTTTTCACTTTTCTCTGACAGTTATTAATAAAAAAGTGAGTATTTGGAATTTATACCAACCTTGGGAACATGGTTTGATATTTTTATTATGAATGTTAAGAGAAAAATAGATTCATAGATACATACATATACACATGAATGTATAATGGAAATTCCACCCAATTAGCAAATTCCTTATAAGATATAAATAAATGAATAAATAAGCAAGCTAGCAAAGGCAGAGGAATTGCTCAAGAAGAGCAGATCAAAAACATTTATGAACTGGCTGGGCATGGTGGCTCATGCCTATAATCCTAGCAGTCTCGGAAGCCAAGGTTGGAGAATTGTCTGAGCTTAGGAGATAGAAACCAGCTTGAACAAGAGCAGAACCCTATCTCTGGTAAAAATAGAAAAACTAGCCAGGTGATGTGGTGGGCACCTGTAGTCCCAGCCACTTGGGAGTCTGAGGCAGGAGGATCATTTAAATCCAGGAGTTTGAGGTTGCTGTGAGCTAGGCTGACATCAGGGCACTCTAGCGTGGGCAACACAGAGAGACTCTGTCTCAAAAAACAAAACAAACAAAAAAACTGTTTTGAGTAAAACCAGTTTAGCATGTTAGAGGTCTCAAAGTATCTTCATGTATAGTAGCAAATTTGATTCTTCTGTCTGCTCTGTGATATGAGCAGTGCAGGAAGATAACCCTGTTTCACAAAGAGAAAAATCAGACTTGGTAAAGTCAGGACAATGCACAAACTTGGACTTTCAGGGAGTGGCATGCCCAGTTTTATTTCAAAACAAACCTTCTGACATCAAGTCCGATACATTTCTGAAACAACACAGTATTATATCATTATCTGTATTATTGTTAATGCTATTTTATTATCACAGAATAAAAAACACACCTATAAATCAGATAGGAAGTAAATAATGGTATATGATATCAATGTAACAGTACTGGTCTATAATGACTAGCAGCCTTGAAAGTAATCCATTTTTGAAAAACTAATTGATTTTGTTAGTTTGGTTGATTTTGTTTTTTCTTTCGGTCATCTTAAAAAGCAAAGCAAGACACTAAGATATTTATATATACATTAGGTGAGTGTCTCCCCACAATATTATCAAGGCTCATGGTCTCAGAAGGACAAAGAATATGTGGAATTTTAAAAAATCTCTTGGAATTTCAAAATCTCACATCAGTGGGTATTTCTTTTTATCAGAGAAGAATTATTCCACAGACCCATCAACTTGCCAGCTTTTGCTGGTTTTCATTCTTCTCCAACTAGATAAGCGTCTCCTAAACAAATGATCATCATTTTGATAGAGATTATTTACTCCTGCTTTTGTTCTGCCTTCCAAAATTTAGGAGAAATAAGAACAATGAGAAATGGCACTAGGAAGGAGCAATAAAGAGAAAAAACTTTAAAAAATAATGTTTTTAGAAAGCAAAATAATTTATCCTTGAGATAAGGCTTTCAATTGAATAATAACCAAATGTAAACTAAAATTACAGTATGTAGCTAGAAGCCAGGAGGGGATTCTGTAAAGCTCGCGATTCATTAATCTCCAGTATAGATTCTCAACTAGATCAATGGACTCATCCTCAGAATTATTTCAAGTCATTGTTATCTTTGGGGGATAGATGTTGAGTGTGGAAGAAGGGAATTGCAATCTTGATGGGTTCCCTCATTATGTTAAAAATCAGTACAACCAGGGAGTCAAAGTTGAGGGCCTGCGAGTCGTGCTACCCTCATACTCAGACCCTGAATCGCGTTATGTCAGCACTCAGATCAATACACATATAGGTGGTCACTATCTGATTTAATTGATAGTGTGACCCACTGAGTAATTTCATCATCCAGCAACAGAGAATTGATCCCCACAGCCCGAACCTCAGCCACTCCATACAATAGTAACAACTGTAATAAACAGGAGAATAAATAGTAGCGTCTACTCAATGGGCAGGGAGGGATTAGCCCCCCAAAAGTGCGGTAAATCCTGTTATTGATTAACTCCTCCACAAGAGTTCTTCTGTTTAATTAATAGCAGTTTGAATTCTTAATTCAGAGATCTACCTTGACAATCTAGTTTTCTTCTTATTATTATATAACTTTGGGTTATAATAAATATCCTGAGGTTTGTGTTTTATAAATTATACCAAAATCTTGTGAGTTTTTTTTGTTTTTTTGAGACAGAGCCTCAAGCTACCCCCCTGGGTAGAGTGCTGTGGCATCACAGCTCATAGCAACCTCCAACTCCTGGGCTCAAGCGAGTCTCCTGCCTCCGCCTCCCAAGTAGCTGGGACCACAGGAGCCCACCACAACACCCGGCTATTTTTTCTTTTTTTGGTTCCAGCTGTCATTGTTGTTTTGGCAACCTGGGCTGGATTCGAACCTGCCACCTTAGGTGTATGTGGCTGGTGCCTTAGCCACTTGAGCCACAGGTGTTGAGCCAAAATCTTGTTTTAATATTTTCACTTATAATTTTTTTTATATAATAGTTTTTTTTAAATGCTGCATAAAACTATTCTGTGGTATTTTCCACTCCTGATGTTTTTCTTCCTAGTAGCTTTCGGGGGGAAAGTTGGTTTTAAGGGCAATCTTTGAGAACTTGGCAGCACACAAATCTGTTCCCTCTCTCCAGACTTCATGTGGGAAACTCTTTCACTCTATCACAGACCACAAGGAAGAGGAACCAAAGGGACTCATGTGGGAAGCAACAAAGGCATCAAAATATCCTCTTCAAGTGTAAATCTGACCATGTCACATGTCTCTGCAACTACGCACACTCCAAGTTCCTTTCTGCCCACCCTGTAAAGTTCAGGGGCTTTAACAGCCCTCCCAAGGCCTTCCAGAAACTTTCCCCTACCTCTTTGTCATTCTCAGCTTCTGCCACCAACCTATACAAATTCTGAAGTCCAAGGCTATCAGCTGCTTTATAGCCACTTGATTATGCCAAACTGTTCCGCATCTCTGTGCCTTTGCACCTGCTATTTCCAATACTGGACTGTCATCCCTTCTCCTCG
Source organism: Otolemur garnettii (assembly GCF_000181295.1). Taxonomy (NCBI): domain Eukaryota; kingdom Metazoa; phylum Chordata; class Mammalia; order Primates; family Galagidae; genus Otolemur; species Otolemur garnettii. The sequence goes on along the minus strand of NW_003852455.1, from coordinate 4,473,716 downwards.
TTCCTGCTTCTGATAAACTCCTACTCATTCTGAAAGACAGCTCCCATCTGTAGAAGCTTCCCTGAGCCACCCAAACAACTACCCACTCCCTTGTGCATGTGCCAACCCAATACCTATCACTTACGTGCTTGTTGCATTTATTATACTCCACTGTCGTGATTTGTTTTCAAATACATTTTTCCTATTAGTCTATAAACGCCTTCCAAACAAGACTTGTCTACTGTTCAACTTTGTATCAGTGGCCATGAGCACAGTTCCTGGAACACAAAAAATGTTCCATAAAAGTTTCTGAATGAATCTAAATTATTCATTACCTGAAGAATGAATATCATTTAGAGAGTAATGATTTTTAAAAATATAGAATAAAATAACATGGCCTGTTAATATATGTCTAAAAATATAGAATAAAATAACATGGCCTGTCACTTTAAATATTCTATCCTATCGTCAAACCAGAAGTCTTGATTTTTTTAATTCAGAAAATATAAATAACATCAATATAAAAAGTAAATAACAAGTTTCATTGACCAACGCTAAATCCTAAACAATGAATAAGATATTAGGTTAAATTTATTTTTGGCTTACTGTTTCAAGTTGCTATGAAGATTTTGATGACCCAGACACTAAAAAATAGTTTCCGAATGAAATCTGTACATGTCTGTCCCTCTGCACATCTTAGCTTTCTAGGGAGCTAAACGGATAGATTCAGGTAAAATCTCATAACACAAAAAACATTCAAATGACTCGGGTCAGTGGAATGCTAAAAACCTCTGTTCCAGGACTGAAGAACAAACAGAACACTGACCTTCTCAGACTAGCGGCCACTTGTTGCAGCCAGCAGGGTGGGATTTGTCAGGTGGGGCAAATTGGGTACAAGTCAGCTATGTGAACCAGGGCAGGCGACCTCTCTATAAACTGCAGTTCTGCTCTATAAAACGAGGGCCTACATGGCATCATCTTTCCAGCTCTCACATCCTATTAGTCTAGGGACTGTTTCAAGTTACAGAAAATGCTGAGGGAAGTTAAGTAGTAGTTACTGCTAGACAACAAATAATAGACCTGCTTTTCACTTTAATCGTCTCATCCCTTTCCCACCCCTTTGAAGACAAATAAAACAAAAACCAGATGATTTTCTTACGTGAAACTCATTTAGTGTGGATCAATGAAACATTGATTCTAGTGCAGCATACACTACATGTTGAAATCCCTGCTTCTTTGGGGCTTTTTGGAAGGCAGACGTACTTTTGTAATACACAGTTTTCAGCCACTAGCATCATCTTCACATTTATATAGGATGTACGGTTTGTCAAAGGAGTCAAGTAGAGTACTTCATTTAATCCTTGAGACATCTTTGAAAAGTAGAATTCTTTGATTAAACTTAGGAAGCTTCACTTCCTAGGCACATCAAAACCTGTCAAAACAGGGCTCAAAGATCCCCATTTTTCCTTAACCAAATATGACCAACCTGTAAACAATACAAGTTAAAGGATTATTTTTCTTTTATAGAGTTATGTGGCCTTCTGGGAACACAGTACTTGTCTATATTAAAAATATCTTAATTAGTTTCTATATGTCCTGTAAGAAAAAGTTGATGCAAATCATTTCTAATTAAGAAAAGACGATAGATCAAAATTTCAACAAACCAATATAAATAAATTAAACTATTTTCTTTCACCCTCTATTCTACATTTTGGACTTCTTCAGGTAATGATGCTATGCAGACTTCACAAATATTTAATGTTGCATAACAAATAGATGAAGGATCTTGGGACTTTACTGCTGTATAAGGTATGTTCCTTATGATTTTAGATTTGGAAGTGGGCACAAAGAAACCAAGCATTTTGTGAAAGTTTTAGGAGCAAGTACGAGGTCTAGGGGTAAATTGCTTTGTTATCTGACTATGTTGCCTAGGTCCTTTCAAATTAGCATTAATAGGTAATTGATTGCTATTAAGAATTTTGGAGAAATTGTCATGAATGGCTAAAATCTGATCCAGATCTAAATAATAACAGTAATAAACTCAGCACCAGCAACAGAATAGCATTTTGAATGTACATGTGATTTTTTTTATATAGCAGTTTATCTCAGGGTATTAATAGCTCTGTTCTACTACAGTATCTTGTCATAGGTGGGCATTCAGTATTTCTTTAGGAAGGAACAAACAAATGACAGCCACGTTAAGGATTATTAGTCCCGTTTTCCAGATGGAAAATGCAGGCTTTGAACGATTAAGAAAGTGATAAAGCCAGGGAATGATCAAGCTGGAACAGAATAGAGAGTTCTTGAACACGGCACGTTCCTTCCCCCACCCCACACTGCCTCATGGTTTGACAGACCTGCATGCCACCCCTTCCCCTGCATGTCACAACTGGGCACAGTTGTCATATATACAAAAGAAAGAATGTCTTCACGATGCTTCCATGATAAATGCTAGCCATGTATAGAAACCCAGAACTAATCAACCATTTCCGACAGATCAATGAAGAAGAAAACTAGTCAACTAGACTAACTAACTATATTTGTCACTTTTCTGAGCAATGTTACAGTTTTCCACCTCGTTCTGGGGGCAATGATAAAGAATCCTTCCAAATACGTACTTACGCATAAGGAATAAAAACTCAGTATGAATAGAATAAGAAACATGTGCTGTATAGACTATGAAACATGTTACTGAAGTCCTCTTCCTACGTGGTGTATGAGGTCATGAAATTCATCTTAGAAAAAGTGCTGCGTATCTCATGATGAATACTGCTATGGTCACCTCAGAGTAATCCCCTTGGGGAGCTATGCACGGACACCAGCACCTAGTCCACCCTCCAGAGCAATTTTGGAACCCTTTCTGGAGTGTCATTCATGGTGTGACAATGAAGTTCTCAAACTCATCCTAGAAAAGATGCTGTGAGGGGTGGATGAGCCACTGGTGTCAGTGCCCAGCTTCCCAAGGAGATACTTCGAAGGTGACCATAGTGATATTCAGCCATGAAGTATGTAGCATTTTTTCTAGGACAAGGTCACAAACCTAATTGTCAGACCTTGTCTATAACATCAATGACCTGACTTCCTCTCAAAATTCTCTGTGTGCACAGACGTCTGCTGCCCGACCCCCATCTATCCTCACTCCTCCCTATTAACACAAGCTCTATGTTGTTGACAGCAGCAGTGTGCCCAGCTACATATCCCAGCCACTCTTGTAGACAGGTGTGAAAATTTAAACAACACGGTCTTAAGAGGGTGTTAGGGAAAAAAGACACACTCTTTCTGCCCTTCTCTTGTTCTACATCTCTGTGTTTAAAACTCAGACATGACATTTGGAGTTTCATTGTGTAGACAGACATCTGCTGACCATGACTTGACCTTGAAGATGGAAAGCCACACCGCAGTGACGGCAGAGCAGAAGGACAGGGGAAAATTGAGAGTCCGATGAAATTATAACCTTACCATGCCAACCTCTCAACTTCCAGGTTAAGGGAAAATTAATTCCATTTGGTTTGTGGCTCTTACTTTGGATTTCTTATTTTTGAACCCCCCAAATATGGGCAAGAGGAAGAGCCAGAACATTTTGATTAAGACGAAATTTAAAAATTAAAGGCCAACTGAGTAATAGATGGACCAGTGTTTCACATTAATGTGAGCTAAAAAAGAAGATTATTTTCCCTAAATAAGGCAACCAGAAATGGAACTTTATTAGGGCTCTCGGTCAGAGCCAGGAAGTGGATGGCTCTGGAGACGATGGTGTTTGTAACCCTGCAGAATGATGTGATGGAGTGGGAGTGGGAGGGGAAGATGTGGACCAAGGCATAAGGATTTTAGAGCAAAAGATCAATGAAGATATAGGAAAAGACAAATTGGGACTGGCGAGGGTGGCATAATTAGCCCCCCAGAGACATGGGCCCAGAAAAGAAATGTTACACATCAGAATAGAAATTCCATCATCTGTGTGGTTGAGGGGGGAAAAATGCTCTCCCTTGCAAAATCTGGAACAGAACTTTTAAAAAGGGCACGCCCTCAATAAATGTATGTTGATTAACTTAAAGCCAACCAACCAATCAGGGACTGAGTTCAGCTGGGAAGGCTCATTCTCAAAAGACTGGATAAGACACACTGTTTCATCCCCATCTGACTTTCATTTAACTGTCACTAAAGAACATCTAAATTATCAGAGGAAAAGACACACACAGAGAGATAATTAGAATAAAGCTGATACAAGTAGCCAAAGCCTCATAGCACAAGGGGAAAAGAATTTTAAAACGCTCAGCATTATCTTGTAGCTACCATCAAAAACTCTTCACTCCATATTCACACATTTATTTCTCTAGTGCTGGGGTTCTCAACTGGGGTGACTTTGCCCCTCATGTACATTTGTCAATGCCAAGAGCACTGGTTGTTACAACGAGGGCCAGGGAAGGAGTTACTGGCATCGAGTAGGTAGAGGCCAGAGATGCTGCTGACCAATATCCTACATGCCCAGGATAGTCACCTACCCCCAAACAAAGAATTGGCCCCATAAAATCTAACAATAGTGCCAGACCCTTCAACGTTATGGCATATTCTCTCCAGTGTTGACAGTCTTTTAGTTCATATATTTTTCAGAATATCCAGCAAGAAAACACCTAACAGCACAGGCTCTGAAAAGTTAAGTCTTGGTACTACACAGCTCACCTTTCATTGGATTTCCTCGTTCATAGAAGCTTGAAATGAATGATAGCCAGAATTATTACATACAAAGTCCTTGGCAGGAATAATGTGAAAAACTGTGTAAAGACAATCTTATTGAATCTACAGAACACCCCTGAGGGGTATGTGTGGTCCTAATAATTCTACAGAAGAGAACTCTACGGCTGTGAGAGACAAGGTCCATGCCCAAGGTCACAGCACTTATAAATAATAGAAGATGCCAGTGTGTACCAACTACACAGGAAGCTCACTGTGTAATCATGGTTGCTATTCTGGATACCGACATTCTCTAGTGAGTTGAGCTTTCTTTTTTTTTTTTCCAAGTTCAGAAAAGCAGTAACTTATTGGACAGAATGCTTCCTGAAATGTACTACAGATTTCCGAGCTCTATTTGCTATATATACCATACCGAATGTAAGTTAATCTCTTCCTAACCTGTCAGGTGGCTATGAAGGAATGCACATTATCCTGTACTGGAATGTCGCAGGAGCTTACGAAATGACAGGGCTGCTTGTCCCTTCCCTAGATCATCCCAGTGTTTTCAGAGATTTTATTTCAATCACTACCCCCTTTCTCTGGCAGAGTTGGAACTGTCTAACACTGTACCCCATAAATGCATTAATGTATACAGTTATGATTTAATAAAAAAAATTCATAAAATTCCAATATATCTGTCTCCAAAACTGTTAGTTAAAAAAATTAATTTAATTTTTAAGTAAATTTATTAAGGTTAATTTTAGGGCACAAATAACCAGGTCAAAATATTTGATTTTGTTAGGTAGAGTCCCTCTCGTGGTTATGTCCTATGCACAAAAGGTGTGCCAAACATCCCCCACTCAGTGAGAGCACCCCAACCCCTTTCCCCTCCCTTCATACCACTCCCCACAAATTGAAATGAAACAGTTTTTCTCCTATGTGGACATGCATTAGTTTGCCTCCTGGCTTCATGTTAGTATTGAGTTTAACTATGGCCATTGTGCCTAACTTTAGAATCTTCCAGTCTTCATGGAATAAAAAAAGATAATGAGGACTATTTATTAAAATGATAAAATAAAATCCTGAAGGAACTTCCCATAGACTAGGGAGAGCAGGGGAAGAGAGATGACAAAGAAGAGAAGCTGAGACTAGATATGCTTCTAGATACCAATGTTACCTGCTCCGAATTCCTTTTGACTTTATTTTCTAACTTGTGGCTGAATTCCATCAAGTGGAGTTTATTGAATCTAAGAGCTTCAAGTTCATGACATATTGCAATATAGGTAATGGACATTTAAACCCTACATTTGACTATATTATCATGGGATATTGTGTTTAAAGCAAAATTTATCAATACAGCCATATTTTCAAGATGTATCCAAATAACACTTTAAGTTTCTAAATACATAGCTCCCAATTTTTTAATTGCAAAAGGATAAAAGTATCAATAAAATTATCAAAAGTAACAAAGGTGGCAAGATAATATGAAGTTTTTAAGGCTGTTTTACTCTAAGGAGAGCTATGTTTCTCCAAGGAAGACCAAAAGGCTATTTGGATTAGCTTTTTCTACTCCATCATTGCTCCTGTGGAAAATGAAAAGGACTCTGACCAGCACTTCGCAATGGTAGATGCAAAATAGTGCAGCTACAGAGATGCTGTGAGGGTTAACTGGGACAAGATACAGTAGGGTACATCAGTGATTCTTGAAAATTGTAGGAAAAATCATGACAAGTCTGCTAAATAGGAAGTCAGCCCATTAAAAAAAATTTATGTAAATAAAATAGATGGTAAACTGAACGCATGCCTTGGCAGGCCGAAAGCTGAAACGGGCAGGGGTCAGGGCCCCAGGCCTCGGCATGTCAGAGTGCTGCGTTGCTTCTGTGGCTGGCCATTTGCCTCTCTGAACTCAAGATCAGCTGCTCGTTGGCAAGAATGTCCCCTCGGGTACCTAAATGCTGCTACCAGCAGTTTTATTCCATTCTGTCATGACTCTCTGAAGCTGAGCAAGCTGGAGCCTTTGCACTGGGAATGTCACGGACCCTAGAAAAAGGCAGAGTATGGAGTGTGATCACTGGTGAACCAAATGTGAGCGTGCGTTAGCTCTGCCTCAGAAAGCAGGGGCCTAAGCTTATTTGGAAAATAAAGGGTTACGCTGAGAAGAGACAGAAAATCTGCTGTTATTTTATCAGCTACTTAACTTAGCTTTTCAATGAAAATAATTTCTTTCTCCAGTGGAAAATTGAGTGTGGAAATGATCATTGCAGTTGAGATCAACAGGATTATTTGCTACATATCAAAATAGTTATCCCATGAGGGGCTGAAGGTACAGTGCCTAAAAGGGTGACTGAGTTTTCCCTTCACATTTTTACAGGCTCTGTACTAGAGAAATCACAGTTTGGTACATTACGGAAACACAAGCGTCAGCCCCTTTGCAAAGTATTTATGCTGCAAACGTTAAGTCATACTTGCCCTTTGTTTCCAGAAATTAGTGGTCTAGCCAGGATGCTGAGATGCTCCCCTATGTGCCTTAAGTGGACCTTAGGATGGGACAAACTGGGCTTCAGCTGCTGATGCCAGCTTTCCTTGGATAGGAAAACATGTGCTAAAAAAGCAGACATCATCTATTCATAAATGGAGTCATCATCTATTCAGACTCCAGCAAATTATAAGTTTGTAGCAATACATTAGGGTGGTGTCATAAAGTGTTACATTTTATAGCACCTCATTTACTCTCTTCACCTTCCCTTAAAATGCACAAACCCCCAAATATATGGCCTAATATCACAATAATAATAGAAAGTAATAATATCTAACAACAATTTTCTAGAACCTGGGTGAAATCAATGCTCATTGGTGTGGGAGAGCATATGATCTCCTCTCTAGCTGGTGCATATCATGTGGGACTGAAATGCAGCCGAAGCCAGCGGCAACTCCTGCTGCGTACCCCCGCCTGAGGGTTGCAGGAGTCAGGAATCTGGCATCCACCTCTCTGCACATACAACAAAGAAATGGTTAATTAATTCATCCGAGATAGGGCGCCCGTGACTCAAAAGGGTAGGGCGCCGGCCCCGTATGCCGGAGGTGGTGGGTTCAAACCCAGCCCCTGCCAGAAACTGCAAGATAATAATAATAATCCATCCAAGATAGTTTTTCCCTCTCCTCTGACATTTGTTCCTTCCATAGGGCAGCATTAATGGGTTCCCCTTACATGAAAACTTGAAGACTGTAATAGCCAAGGCTGCAGAAATACCAAGTAAAAAGGAAGGTAAAGTTAGTGGTGGGCACTGTAAAAGAAAGGAAGAGCTCTGGGAGCTGTACACTCTGTGTCTGGAAAAATAAGCAAGAACAATTTTTCAATCACAAATGGGGAAAATTTATTTTTCACAGCCAAACGACCAGGCATTGGAAGAAGAAGCTGCTTCCTCATTTAGGTAAGGCCACAGTCACTGACCTTCTAAAAGTTAGTGAAGAACTTGGAAGGGATCTATTACACTTACATGGAAATTATTGGAAAAGAAGTGAAAACTGAGAAGCCTAGCTTCTGGAAAACTCTGGTCTTAGATCCACGCTCAAGGAGAAGTAAACCGGGGAAAAAACAAAACCAGCACAGGTTGAACTCACACTACAAAACTAGGATAAGGGAAATTTGCTCTGAAGGTGTGGAAGAAAACCATAGTTCTTTATTTTCCAATAATTAGCATTTTAAAAAAAGAAAAAAAGAAAGAAATATCTTCTCTTTGTTCTCAAATAAATACATGAACTAGTGGGCCTGTTAAGCTTAGGGATGAATGATGAGATCTCTGCATTTTACAGAAATGCAGTCCAAAATGATTAAAGGACCTGGCCGAGAATAGCAAGGTAACAAAAGCCAAATTACATCCATTCTGGAAATAGAAAAGAACAAAATTAGCACTATAAAAATTAAATCATTTATATAAAGAAGAAACTCCCCTAAGAATCAGGAAAGAGGAAAAGGTATTAAAGGGACGATTATAAAAATAGCAAAGATGGTAGATTTATGTTTACAAATAATTTTAATCTCTAAAAAATAAGTCTTGACTAGTGGAATAGAAGCAACAATCGAACAAAGATGTGGATAGAAAACAGTTCTGGAGGAGAAGACTGAGCAGAGTCTAAGATCCCCACCTTGCTGACACTGACATCTGAGGTTTCAATCAATGTCCTGCTCCCCAAGACCAGTGAGATCCAGACCTGGTAATGCCTTGGGGCCGCTACACTTAAGACGGACATACTCAGTTCAAATGATAGCTTTACTACATAAACCTGGGCAAGTAATTTAACATCAAGCTTGCCATAAAATGCTATGTGAGTATGTTTTATCACCCCAACACCTCCCACACCCTAATGAAAAATCCCTTTTGTTGATCTCCTACTGTCTCTGACTCAGCCTGAGGAGGCTTCCTGATTCATCACTCCATATTCCACAGTCATCACTTCTTCATTCACCAGAGTGTGCCCAGAAGAGAGAATGAATGAAGGGGAAGGAGAGGAAAGATTGGAGAAAGAAGGAAGTAGCCTCAAGGTCACCCTCTCTGGAGAGGCAGCAACCAACCTCAAAGAAAATCACGGCTAACTTTTAATAAAATATCTCAAAAGACATGGCATCTTCACCCTCTGGAGGTAATAGCCTCATCTTATTGTGAAGGCAGATTTGCCTGAGTAGCCGTAGGCTTCACTTTTTCAGCTTATTTCTGCCATTCCTGTTTATTACAAATTCATTCTCATAAATCTGAGTCATTACAAATCTGAATTAATAGCCTCCAATAACATCAATAACTATATTGGCCCTCATTAATTAACCCTCTAAAATGATCTTGGTTATGGACGCACTTGAACACTACCTGGGTTAGACTGAGTCTCCAGTACATTCATTTCCTTTTTTCTTTTCTTTTTTTATTTTTTTTTATTGCTGGGGATTCATTGAGGGTACACAGAACCCAGAACCAGGTTACATTGATTGCCTTTGTCAGATAAGGACCTTCCTGTAATAGTGTCCTACCCCCCAAAGGTGTACCACACCTCTTGACCCTCCTGCCCCTGCCCTCCTTCCCTCTCTTAGCTGTCCCCACCTGCCACCTCCCACCATGTACTAGGACCTTAATTGTCTTCATATCAGAATTGAGTACATAGGATTCTTGTTTCTCCGTTCTTTTATAATGTGTTCCACATTCATCCAGGTTAGTACAAAAGATGTAAAGTCTCCATCTTTTTTACTGCTGAATAGCATTCCATGGTATACATATACTACAGCTTGTTAATCCATTCCTGGGTTGGTGGGCATTTAGGCTGTTTCCACATTTTGGCGATTGTAAATTGAGCTGCCCAGAAGAAAAGGTACATTCATTTTCTATGGCGTGTGTATTTTCGGCAGGCCTTCACTTTCCAGGGCAGGCTGACCTAGGTCCTCCACTCGGAGGAGCACTTGGTGTGCTCAGATTCTTTTACAGATAGCCTAAACTGTGTCTCTCCATTTTTATATAGCTTCAATGCCTAAAGCTGGGGCTTCTACAACTAAATAAAGCTTTAAACAGCTTTTTATCCTTAGTCTGTGTAAAGTGCTACATTCATTATAGATAAGGACCAAACCTTCATGGTAAATCTTTTTCTACCAATGTTTTCCCTTATTCCATTTTATAGTCAGTTTTATTGACTACTCAAAGGACTAAATCATTATGCTCTTTAAATAATGACCCCAACAAGTACCTAAATACTATCTATTTAGTACTTTTGTTTCCCAGAGATTCTTAGGAGGTCTAGTTCTCCAGATACCTGAGTTCTCCAGATTTTTCTACCAACTAACTACGCTAGAGGCAACACTTGTCTTGTTGAGGTAGTAAATTCAAGAGTGAAGACCAAAGATCTGGTTCTCATGCAGCTTCTTTGCAGACATGCCATCAGAACTCAAACAGAAACAACACAGGAGCAAGCCCTGGAGAGGCTAGGGCCAGAGAAGGTAGCCATTAAGTAAGGTATGACAGGGAGGTGCCTGTGGCTCAAAGGAGTTGGGCGCCAGCCCCATATACTAGAGGTGGCGGATTCAAGCCCAGCCTGGGCCAAAAACTACAAAAAAAAAAAAAAAAAAAAAAAAAGGAAGGTATGATAATTTGTCTGGAAGTACTTTGTAAATACGTAGTTACTAATATAGGTGTATGTGGTTGTTGACGATTATGTATAAAATGAAAGGAGTACTAATTTAGAATTAGAAGATCTGAGTATAAACGTAGTTTAGGGGGTGTGACATTACCACTTTGAGTATCAGTTCTAAAGGAGTTAACGGTATGATAGCATTCCCCGCACAGAGGTGTTGTGAAGGATAAACGTAATACTGTTGCCAAAGCACCTACTACAGAGTGTACGTGGTAGATTCTCACAGAGAGAGGCCCAGAGCTGATAGGTGACTTGTTCTCTGGTCCTTCACTGTCAAAAAACCAGCTTCCTTTGCAGCCTATGAAACCTTAGGCAGATGAGTACCCTCAGCCAAACACACTGGTCCAGTGCCATTTGCCCCTGCCTGTGGTCTCCTTAGAGGGGACAGAAATTTGTAGCTTTCCTGATTTAGTGGACCCTCCCACCAAATAAGTCATTTAAAGGCTAAATTATCATTATCATTAAACATAAAGAAACATGATTGTGTTGTCGAATATTAAACAGGCTCTGACTCTTTTTCAACATTTTTTTTGCCTCTCAGAATCATTTCCTGCCAGCTACAATCAATACACATTTTGGCAGAAGAAATGCTGAAGAAAAATGTCTTCCAGCTTGTTTCCAAGGATTTCACTCTTGCCCATGCATATAGATCCTACAATATTGATGACAAAATCCATGTGTCCTGTGCTTTGCAACTAACTTGGCATTTTCATATGCTTTACACAGCCCTATTGGTAGATGAACAGCTGACAGCCCCACATTAGAGAGGAAGTCCTTGCGGGTCAGAGGAGCCATGTGACCTGCTCCAATTCCTACCACTAACAAGTGACAAAGTCAGTTTGGGGTCTATGGTTGTGAAGACTGAAAACAACCCCACTTTTCTCAAGATAAGTGAAAGAGGAAGTGGCTGGAATTTTGAAGTTAACCCAATGTCCTCCTTTTAAAACACACCTTAACATTTCATTTTATGCCAAACAAATGATTCTGAGATATAAAAAGACATCTCCATAATAAGATGAAAAGACACTATAATCCAACAAAATTAGCACTGTCTACTAGACAAGTAGTAGCAAACTGAGTTACACAGAGTGTGAGCTATTCCTAGTTTAAATGAGCTACAGACATAGGGAGTGGTTGAAACTAAACTACTCCCCACCCTTGTTCTAGGACCATGTAGCTTCTGACTTTAAATCTTAGATCAGAGCAATAAACTACCACCATCATTACTTCCTTAATTGACACCATTTTTTTTAAATTACCAAACTCTAACCTCATTGTTTCATTATTCATTATTATTTCTTTTGCAGGAAATAAAAAATACACACAAATATAATTGACGTCTACCTTCTAAATTTTTTTTTTTTTTTGAGACAGAGCCTCAAGCTGTTGCCCTGGGTAGAGTGCCGTAGCATCACAGCTCACAGCAACCTCCAACTCTTGGGCTTAAGTAATTCTCTTGCCTTAGTCTCCCAAGTAGCTGGGACTACAGGTGCTTACCATAACACCTGGCTATTTTTTTTTTTTTTTTTGGTTGTAGTTGTCATTGTTGTTTGGCAGGCCCGGGCTGGATCTGAATCTGCCATCTCTGGTGTATGTGGCTGATGCCTTAGCCACTTGAGCTACAGGTGCTGAGCCTACCTTCTAAAATTTTATTAATATCTAGTTTTTGTACAGCTAAGTAATACCAATATAGAAGAACTAGAAAACTCAGAAAAAGCAAAAAATAATAATAATTATCCAGAACTTCCATAGGAATTTAAGCAGATTATCAATGCATTAATCCTGGAAATCCATCGAATTCAGGACCATCATTTACCAGAAGGTAAACAGAAATATCATGTCTCTTAGAGACCTCACACTCTTTTATTTACATCCAGGTAGTTACAAAATAGTTCCTAAAGGCATGCTATATATTAGCACTGGGAGGGGGTGAGGGGAGGCAGAGTGTGAAAAAATAAATTGGACATGGCTTCACAGGCTCTCAAACTTGATTAAATATGAAAAAAAATATCGATTCAGTCTTTGCTTGAGAAATAATTACAGGAAAGAGGAAGGAAATGAAGATTGAACCACAGATAAACCAAAATGAGAGAACAGATTGCTATGCCATTACCATGATAAAGCTGAAATTAATAAAGGGATGTACTTTAGCTAAGGTCTCAAATAGGTGGAACCAGTAACTGAGACACAATGTCTGGTTTAGGATATTGATTCATTTAATTATGGAAAATGGCTTTTGTAAAAACAGCACAAACAGTAATGGTGAAATTGAATTGATTATCAAAGGTCCTGGCAGTTTTTGTTTCTTTCTTCATTTTGGCTGTGACATCACATTTAATACAACTGGAAATAATCTTTAGTTCCCATGCAATTAAAACCAATGTGAAATGGAAAAGATAAAGATTTGGGGAAGTAAATGAACCCCAGACTATTCCTCTCAATCTGATAACAACACAGTAAGGAAAGGAAACCACACGATTTAAAATAACTTTTTATCCCACGATCAGTTAAGGATGCTACCTTGAAATGCTTGAGCTTTATACCTGCTTTCTACTCACTTTTACACAGCTTTCCTTAATTTAAGAATTTATTTTCCCTCTATGAATTTTATTTACAATGGAACAAAGAGTTGATCATTTTTGCTCTCACTAGAAATCTGGGCGGATACTTGTTTGTAGTCAGAAAACTGTAAGAATAGAGCGGGTTAGAACCCTTCTTCCCAGAACTCTGTATAGTCATTTTTCCAGAAGTAAGTTAAAATATGAATACAAGTTTCTGATTTATATTTTAGAACTATAAAAATATACAAATATTACCAAAAAGTGCTATTACGAAACACAGGTCTCACTTATTTTAGGTATTGGGCACAGGATAGGAATTGTAAGAAGATAGGCTATTAGACCTGGAAGCTGCCTTAGAGATTTTCAAATCCAGAAGTCTTTATTCACACCCAAGAAAACTAAGAAATGGAAAGAGGCTTACCCATGGTGAGGATTCAGTGCAAATGTTCTCATGGTCTAGCATGTAAAGACCTGCAAAAGAACTCCATAATAAATTCACTTCAACCTCACTGATGGTGCAGTTTTGCCTAATAGACAATCAAAGAGTAAACATTTAGAGTGTACTGACAATATGACTGATACTGCATTAGCGGATTAGAGATAAAGGGAGACAATATACATAGAAGAAAGATGATACATAGATAGAAGATAGATAGATGGATAATAGATGACTGATACATAGATGATTGATAGATGATAGATAGATAGATAGAATATCATGAAAAAGCCTCACCTGAAACCACTATGTCATGTGAAGGCAGAAGAAAAGAAGTAAATAATTTAACCTCCTATAACTCACTAAGTGAGAGCATATCCCTCATTCATTTGTTATACCTTGAGCAAGTAACTTACTCTGCTAAGTGCTAAGCTTCAAATAATAGTTTTTTGAGGATTGTCCAATCTGGTTGTGGAGATATGTGAACAACAGTGGTAAATTCTTTAATAGAGGAACTATAATAGCACAGAGGACAGAAGAGCTATCTGGAGAGGTCTCAGTGGGCTTCACAGCAGAGGGCCCACCTGCACAGAGTTTTAAAGGATGAGTAGATCACTGTGCAAAGAGATGAAGAGAAGGTATCCCTAAGGGAGGCGCAACATAGGTAAAGACACGGAGGAGTGGGAGAGCATAAATATATCTGCAGAACTGCCAGTATGGTGAATGGAGAAGACCTATAGATCATGAAGTTAAGGAGGAGTAGATACTGACACTTTAACATGATGTTGTGTTCTAGAACCTTACCATGAAAGAAATGAAAAGCCAAGGAAAGGTTTTCAATTGGAAGAAAAACATGGTTAGAGCTGTGTAAGGAAAAGGTCAAACTTATCAGCATTTATTTCTCAAAATGTATGCTAGGAGTATACGAGTAATAATGGGCATGTGCAAATATTTAGCGGTGAAGATGTCTATCATTGTGATGTTTGTGATAACAAGAACTAGGAAAAAACTAAGTGCCCAACAAGGGGAAGTTGGTTTAATAAATGTTGGTCTCGTCACATAATGGATGAAGAAGTAGAAATGGAAGATTAACCACAAACCAAAAGTTCCCTCTTCCACTCTGAGCTCAGAAATATACTGATAGAATAAATAAGAAATAGAAATGAGAAAATAAATTATGTCTAATTGAAAACAACACAAGAATGAAAAAAATTCTGCATGGCAGAAATAGTAAGGCGACCCACAGCAATAGGTGGGACGAAGCTCCTGGTTTGCAAGGGACTGGGAGCAGATATAAACACTGGGTCAGGATTCTTCATGAGAATATACAAATAGACTACTTCAGAGAGAGAGCGCCAGAGATAGGCTTCCCAAGTAAATCCAGAAGCTGGGATTGCAGTGCCCACCTACAAAGAAATAATGGAAATGTTTTTTCCACTTCCCTTGTGACCAAAAATGTGCCACTCATAGGGCAGAGACAGAAATATTAATGTGAAAATGGGATCTGGGTCTTTGTGGGCCACAGATACAAGACCTGGGATTATACTATCTCCAAAAGGAAAACATCAAACTGAGATGCTGTCATGAGACTTGGTTTGGAACTGTGCATTCTGTAGCACCCAGAATGAAGAAACTGCAAAACTCCCCTACAAGCCTAGAGAGAAATTCTCAAAGAAAAAGACAGCTTAAATAATAATTTAAAGCACAATGAAAAAGCTCATTAATGCAATTTAAAGCAATCAGACCCAATAAACAGGATAATTTACATCCATGAAATAGAGAAAATAGACAAACATGAATAAGACGTTTAAAAAATCGGATTAAAATACTCAGAATAGATTAAGAACGTGATATAAGAACCGAAAGAAGGAGCAATTAGGAAATAAGAATAGGCAGATTAGAAAAATGAAAAAGGTGACAAAAACAGATAACTATGCTCTGGTATCTGTCTAATAGGAGTTTCAGAAGTTGACAGTAGAAGAAAAATAGGCAAATAAGAAAAAATAATGAGGTTTTTAAAATGAAATATGGTTACTAGAATAAAAATCTCAATAGACAAAGTTAGAATTAGAACATCACATCGGTTAAATAGGAGTTAAAGCTACTATGACAGAAAATGCAAATCATGAAAAAGAAAAGAAGCAACATGATAATGACTAAGAATTTTCCAGAGTTAAATATTGACATGAGTCTGACTGACAGATTGCAAAAGCTCTTAAAGTGTGGTCCAGGGAATCCTGAGTGTCCCTGGCAACTTTATAGATCTCAAGGTCAAGA
The DNA here is from genome assembly GCF_000181295.1 of Otolemur garnettii. Taxonomy (NCBI): domain Eukaryota; kingdom Metazoa; phylum Chordata; class Mammalia; order Primates; family Galagidae; genus Otolemur; species Otolemur garnettii. Next base: position 4,457,624 of record NW_003852455.1, on the reverse strand, counting down.
CTATTTCTGCAATAATATTAAAGTGTTATTTACCTTTTTCATTTTCATTTTCTTGTAATAATGTGTTTTCCAGAGGCTCTACGACATGTGATGCCATTGTATAATAACCTGTGTCAACATTTGGAAGATCTGCATGACTCTATGAACCAATATTTTCCAAATGTTCAATGTATGATATCAAAACATAATGCATGAATAAAAGACCCAAAGTACAAAGTAGACCCATGTGAAAGATTATAAAAAGATTACTGATGATTTCAAATTCCTTTTTGCACCTAACTTATATGAAACAATCACTTGTTGAGTTTTGATATAGTGTTAAAGAAGAATATCCACAAGTATTTAAAAACTATTAAAATATTCCTCCATTTTCCAACATATATATATGAATAGGACTAGACTTTTAATATACTTTGACCCCAAGAATATTTGCTATAGGTCAAATGCAGCAGATATGAGAATCCAGCTACCTTCTAATAAACTTGACATTATAAGAGACTTGCAAAAATGGAAAACAATGATATTCTTTCCACTAGTTTCTTTTTTTTTTTTTTTGAAAAACATAACTCTCTTTTTAAAAAGTAGTTGTTTAGGGTTGTGCCTGTGGCTCAAAAGAGTAGTGTGTTAGCCCCATATGCTGGAGGTGGCAGGTTCAAACCCAGCCCTGGACAAAAGCTGCAAAAAAATGAATTAAAGAAAATATGTTGTTTATGGTAGAACGTAGTCACTTATTTTGTTACTTGTGTTTAACTACTTTTAAATTTCTCAGTTTTCATTTCTAACAAGGTAAATATTGATAGATATCACTCTCACATGAACAAAAGCTCATTTAAATTCTCAAGAATTCTGAAGTGTGTAAATCTCCTGAAACCAAAGACTGTAAGAACTAATGACATATGAATAATATTTTAAAATATTTTTTACATAATAATGATATAAATAACATGCGACACACAAAAAAAGCCATAATGTGATGTATATGCATTCATTGGGATATATCTACAGACAGATAAACTTTTCCAAAAATAAAAGCACAATAAATTGACTTGTGTCTCAGGGCAGATATGTGTTGAGTGAGCAGTACTTTGACTCAAAAATCATCAAAGCACTGAATGAATGTTTATTAAGTTTTCTATTTCTGATAGGGTGATACCCCTGGATTTGTTTTTATTGCTAAGAATTGCCTTGGCTATCTGGGGTTTCTTCTGATTCCATACAAAATGAAGAATTATTTTTTTCAAATTTTGAAAGTATGATAATGGTATTTTAATTGGGATTGCATTGAATCTGTAGATTGCTTTACAATGTTGATTTTTCCCAGTCATGAGTACGGTATGTTCTTCCATTTGTTAATGTCTTCTGCTATTTCTTTTCTCAGGGTTTTGTAATGACGGATCCTTCACTTCTTCTGTTGTGTATATTCCTAGGTATTTAATTTTTTTTTGAAGCTACTGTGAAGGGAATTGTATCCTTGATTAGCTTCCCATCTTGGCTGTTATTGTCATACACAAAGGCTACTGATTTGTGGACATTGATTTTATATCACGAGACACTACTGCATTTTTTGATCACTCCTGGGAGTATTATGGTTGAGTCTTTGGGGTTCTCTAAGTATAAGATCATATCTTTACTTTGCACAGGTTCATTACAACATGTCTTGGAAAGGCTCTGTTTGAGTTGATATGATCCAGGGTTTGATATCCATCTGTAAGTAGTGTGTCAGGGTTTTTAGTAAAATTTCATTCATTTCTGATCGTCTCCAGTTGGGCTTCCATTCCTTTGGGATAATCATCTTCTCCTTCAGGAATCCCTTTTATTTGTATGTTTGAACACTTCATGGAGTCTCATAGCTCTCTAAGTGCCTGCTCTGCTTTCTCTCTCTTCTCTTTTGCCTCTTTAACTACCTGGGTATACTTGAAAACTTTATCCTTTAGCTCTGATGTTCTTTCTTCTCCATGGTCTAACCTATTTTTGATACTTTCTACTGTATCTTTACATTCCCTGATTATCTCCTTCATTTCCTTAGCTCTGCCATATCCTTTTTACATTTACATATCTCTCATTCAACTTTTGGTTCTGTCTTTCCATTTTCTCGTTCATTCCTTTTATTATCTTTATCATCTATATTTTAAATTCCCTTTATATCAAGTCCATTAATTCTTTACAGGTGGAGTCTTCTTCAGTAGCTGCCTCATGGTCCCTTGGGGCAGTTCCTCTGTTTTGGCTTTTCATGTTGCCCAAATTTTTCTGTTGGCTCCTCCTCATGTGTTCTTTCTTCTTGTTCTCCTCTTTGTCTTCTTTTTTCCTTCTCATTTTCTCCTTTGTTTCAAATTACCTTTTCTCAGAACTTAGGTCTTGAAGTGGCCTCAGCCTGAGCAAAGCCAAACTCTTCCTTGTGGCCAAAAAAAAAACAGATGTCCTTGCTCTGATGACATTATGTTGCAATACGTCACTGGGACACCCGGTAGTACTGTAGTTTTTTAGGAAACAGAGAGCACAGCCAGCAACCTTTATGGTCCTTATTCCAAACATAGTTGCCTTTGGTGATCACCTGATTATTTCATCAGCATTCATCTTCTGACTTTAGGCTATCCTCCAAGGCCATAGTGATCAAAACAGCATGATATTGGCACAAAAATGGAGACATTGCCATTTAGAACTGAATAGAAAACCATGAGATGAAACTAATATCTTACAGACATCTGATTTCTAATAAACCAAATAATAACATACATTGATGAAAAGAAACTTTATTCAATAAATGGTACTGAGAGAACTGGATAATCACATGTAAAAGACTAAAACTGGACCTGCACCTCTCAGCACTTACAAAAATTGATTCAAGATGGATAAAAGATTTAAATATAAGGCATGAAGCAATAAAAATCCTCAAAGAAAATGTGGGGGAAACACTTTAAGATATCAGCCTGGGGAAAGATTTTATGAAGAATACTTCTGTGGCAATAGCAACAACAACAAAAAAACCAAATAGGACTTAATTAAACTGAATAACTTCTATACAGCTAAGGAAACAAAAGCAAATAGACAACTTTCAGAATGGGAAAAGATATTTGCATATTATGAATCAGACAAAAGCTTGATAACTAGGATCTATAGAGAATTCAAATTAATCGACACCCCCCCCCCGCCCAAAATCCCCTGTATCACTGGGCAAGAGACATGACTAGAACCTTTTCTAAAGAAGAAAGAAGAATGGCTAACAAACATATGAAAAAATGCTCATAATTCCTAGTCATCAGAGAAATGCAAATCAAAACTACCTAAGATATCACCTAACCCCAGTGAGAATGGCCCACATCACAGTCTTAAAGCTGCAGATGCTGGCATGGATGTGAAGAGAAGGGAACGCTTTTACACTGCTGGTGGGACTGCAAACTAATATAACCATTTTGGAAAAAAGTATGGAGAATCCTCAAAGAACTCAAATTAGACCTCCCACTTGATCCTGCAATTCTATTACTAGACATCTACCCAAAAGAAAAAAAATCATTTTATCATAAGGACATTTGCACTAGAATGTTTATCACAGCACAATTTATAATCACCAGCCTAAATGCCCAAGAACACTGGAATGGATTAACAAGCTATGGTATATGTATACCATGGAATGCTATTCAGCCACTAAAAAAGATGGAGACTTCACATCTTCTGTATTCACCTGGATGGAGGTGGGACACATTCTTCTTAGTAAAGTATCACAAGAATGGAGAAGCAAGAATCCAATGCACTTATATGGATTGAATGAAGGCAGTAGAAGGGAACAGATGAGCTCATACAAGGGGGGAATGAGCAAGTGGGGGGAGGGAAAGAGGGAGGAGATTAGGGGGTCATGGTGTATGGCACACCTCTTGGAGGTGGGACACAATTATAAGAGGGACTTTATCTAACATATGCAATCAGTATAGCCTAATTCTTTGCACCCTCAATGAATCCCAAACAATAAAATTAATTAATTAATTAAAAAGATTCCTACTTTGAGTCTTCAGTCTAGAACACCAGTGAGAATGGTTAAAGTATTATTTGTGCTATCATGGATGCATGGTAAAAAGTACCACTGATGCCAAAAGGATGGTGTAGTTTGATTCTCCTTGAATCTCAAGGAAAGGCTTCACAAAGGTAATAGAGATTGAACTTCAAAGTTGGGTGTATTTTTTCCACATACAGGGAGAATAGAACAGGAAGACAATCTGAGTTGAGCACTGTCAAACTCACGACATTTGGCTCAGCTGGACTGTAGATGGTTGCCTCAGACAGGGCATCACCTAAGTCTACCACATTTATCAACTTTAATCTCCAACATGGCATGAAAATTGGAATATCATAAATGTAAAGACAGGTTTCAAACAATTAAATAAAGGGCATGGAAAGAGAGGGGGCTGTTGAGGAAGGTAAATACAAGGATATGAGTAATTTTATATACCAAGGAATTTAGATTACCCTATAGAGCTTCTAAGAAGACACAAGGAAAACATTAAGAGAAAAATGATGTAATAATTTTTGAGCTTTAGGAAAAAAATATCTCCAGTACAGTAAAAGATGTATTGTAGGAAACAGAAGTGGAGGTCAGAGGAACAGGTGAACTGCTAAAAGACTCTTTAGAGATTATATTCCAATTACTATTTCCTGGATTAGGAAAACAAAATACAAAGAAATAAATTTTAAAGAGTGAAAAAAAATTTTAAAAAATGTGAAGAGTGGGGCTTTCAATGGAAATTCCATGAATTGGTTATGTTTTCTAATCACCAGTTTTTTAGCAGTCAAAAGTTAACCCAATAGTTGGTAAAAAAGAATTGCACAAAAAGGCAGAAATATCCATAACCACTTACCAGCTTTCCATCTGGGAGCAAGTCTGGAGGCTCCAGCCTTTTTTTCTCCTGTGAAATGGATGTAAAATGTCCTCTGTGGACACTCACATACTGTCTATAAAGATCACAAGAAATAATGTATGTGATAGCTTTTTATACAAAGGAAAAATTCCTTTAGTTAGGTGAGAAGCTGAAGGCTGTTCTGAAGTGGAGGCATTCAGGAAAGCCTCTTGTGTTTTTTGAACACAAAAAAAAAAAAAAGAAAGAAAAAAGAAAAAGGATCTTCAATATCAACTAAGAAATCTGAAGGTAACGTGGCCCATGCTCATTTCCAAAGCATGTGATTTTAAGTTAATTTTAAAGGGATAAATAACTTTCATTATTATTATAAACTAGATTGCAATAAAACTATCAGTTCTTTAGGTCATCATAGCAAGAAGCTCATATTGGAAAAAATGTCTTTATTCCACTGATGAAGAAACTGAGACCCAGGGAGAGAATTTGGCTTACTCAAAATGTCAAAGCAAATTGACAGTCAAGCTAGGATTATTAATAGAATTTAGCCCTGTGGACTTCCAGTCCAATAGTCTTTTATCATAAACTGCAGTAGAAGACAGTGCCAGAAAATAATGCAGAGCACTACAGGTGTGAAAAGAGCCTGTTTTTTCTATTTTTCTGTTGAGATGAGATCTCGTTTTTCTTTAGGCTAGTCTTGAATTCCCCGCTGGAAGCAATTCTCCCATCTTGGCCTCTCAAGTGCTAGGAATACAGGCATGAGCCACTGTGATTGGCCTCAAAAGGGCTGTTTTTGTCCATGGGATGAACAAATCCAGGTGATCCATCTCGCTGGGGCTCCTGAATGTGAGGAGGTGCTCTCCTCATTGATTTACTCTCTTCACACAACAGGCTTCTGCCTGCAGAATCCTTTGAGGAGCCCCAGCAAGGAGGCAAACACAAAGGAGCCTGCAGTGTTTGCAAGAAAAATGTAAAGAACAGTATTACCCAGGGATGCATTGGTGAAGTATTATAATAGAACATCTACATTTGTAAAAGCTATATCCAAAGATCTTTCCAAATCACCCAGTTCTTGACTCCTATTCATTCAAATGGCAAGGCCAGGTGTTTTATGACTAGGCTCTCTCATTAAGTGATTATTCCTACATCCGAATCTGAAACCCAAGGGATCCACATTCATGCACAGAATCTCTGTGACCCACAGACAGGTCAGTTGCTTTGCAACTCATCAAAACACCATGAACATTAAAAGTGCTGATGCCAAAGTCTGGCTACTATAATCCAGCACAGAATTAATGGACGCAAAAGGCATGATAGCCAGACTCAGCTCTTGTGATACCTACTTAGAAACTAAGCAATCCATCCGGAGTTGTGCTACTCATTAGCAAACACTTAATGTAACCAATACTTTGTGTGTGTGAAAACAAAATGATAAATAAATGACTAAAATAGTATATTTAGAAGAACTCCCGAGCCTAGAGACCTACATTAGGCCCACACTCAGTAAAGATAGCACAGGTACTAATCCCTGAGCAACTATTTTCTTCAGCTGTACACTATATTTTAGATCTCTAAACTGCTTTCCACAGCTAAAACTTTTAATGGTAATGGTAATAAAATATATGTAGTTAGATAAGTAAAAGTTCCAGTCTAGTGAATATTGCCCAGTCTGAAAATTGTCAAAGATACAGATTTCAAGGAAAGGATATAGCCTTTGTTGAGGGACAAGACTTCAATGAAAACCTTTCCTAAAGAAGAAACTGAGTAAGGAAAAGGAAAATGTGACACGCCCAGCCTCAGCCATACTTGCAGAGGCACCCTACTAAGGTTTACAATTACTGTCACTGCAAGACTGTAAAATAGTATTGACCAAGGCCTTTGTAAGAGCATCAAATCCTTTTTTAAGCTTTGCAGCCTCCTGTCATTTGCATGCTCATTATCACCATCTGTCTACAAGTGTGATCAGTGATTCTATCCTAAAAATGGACAGGGCCTAAGTACCTGTCTCTAGGAGCAGAAAGGCAATGGAGAGCTCCAGAAACCAGAGTCATGCTGTAGACAGTCCTGAAGATAGACTAAGTGGTAGAGAAAACCAGTTGAGCCCTGAAGGCTGTGGACAGCCTGAGCACTGGCCAGACCTGAGGCAGTCCTGGGACAGAGCAGCCACAGGGCCTTGCTGGGGTGCACCATGACCCATGACATTAGTTATGTGAAGATATATGGGTAAAACACTCACACTGAAGTTATTTTTCTCACTTTAAAGTGAGCAAAGAAAACAAAGTTTTAAATGAAACTATTTAAGAAACCAGAATTGAAGACAATCTATATTGTGACATAAATGATAAAACCAAGAATACTTAACAGTCATTATTTTGAGAGAGGACCATATAATTTATTATGCAAACTCAGACATTTTTAAAAATACAGGAGAAAGTTATCAGCCCAAACAATAGGTATAAAACAGAGACAAATGGTTTCTCCATTCCTAAAACACTTTTTTCATTACCTATCATTTAATCTGACACATTGTTTCCATCTACGAAGGACATAGAATGGTGGGTTCCATGACTATTTCATATTTGAGGGATTGGATATTCTAAGAGGTGAAGTACCTTGCCCAAGACACACAGTTAGTAAGCATATGGTACTTGGAGAATAATCCTCAAAGTATAGGGAAACAGGAAACATCAAAAAAACAAATCAAGGATCAAATACATTACTGAAAGTAGTCCAAGTCAACTTTTCCCTGGTGACTTCACAAAACACTCAAAACAGCTAAGGAGATCAATGAAAACAACTGAGGTCTGTGCAGCGTGGCTCACCATTCACGTAGGTTATAAACACTTAGTCTTCTCACTCCAGGAATCCTAAAGCCAAGACACTACCTGAAGTAGTCCCAGGCTTATTCAGGTTGATATATCTTAGTATAGTCAAAGTGAAGAAGTTACGCTTTTGACAGAGCCTATCAGCACAGAGAATTTAGAGAATGAGGGGACTTCCAGGAACCCATCAAAACATCCACTAAACCAGAAGGCCACATAAATACTCTTGACAGTTCAAATAAAAGCCTAAGTAAGTTCTCCCACCACCACCTCCTGCTTGAAATTCTCTGTTAGGCCATCCCCTGGCCCAGCTCACACAGCTGCAAGACAGAAGGCAAGAACAATGATGTGAATCAAGGTAAGATTTCCAGGACAGAGCAGGAGAACTTCAGAGGAAAAGGTGCAGAATTCTACAAGACTAAGAGTTGAAAGACAGCTCAGAGAGCAACACAACCAACCCCTCTCCTCACAGAATGAAAAGAGGCTTCAAACTTGATGCATCCGGTCCGTCTGCAAGTTAGAGGTAGAGCTGGCATCACCCCTCAGGCGTCCTGTTCTGGGGTGCACAGGCATTCTAGCTCTCTCCACGTGATAGTTATGCCACTGAAGTAGACAGGATCTGTGACATGTCAGTTTGTGAGGTGTATTTTGTTTCATCTAAAATGTATATGTTGAAGCCCTAACCTTCAGTGATTTGGAAATAGGGTCATTACAAAGGTCATCAAATTAAAATGAGGTCATCAGAGTAGCCCTGATCTAATATGATTTGCGTGCTCCCATGGGAAAGGGATATTTGGAAACAGACATGCATGAGGACACCATGTGCAGATGAAGGTAGCAATGGGGCCAATGCACAGCCAACAACCCTCCCGAAGCTGGGGCAGAGTCATGGATCAGACTTCCCCTCACAGCCCTCCAAAGGAACTAACTCTCCTCATACAGGATCTCAAGACTTCTGGCCTCCAGAACTGTGCGAAGATAAATTTCTGTTCTTTGAGCCACCCAGTTTGCGGTCAGTCAGACATTGCTTTAAGAGAGTGATGTTCTCAGATAGGCATCATTAGGCGATTTCGTTGTGGTGCAAATACCGTAGAATGCACTTACACATAACCTGGGTGGTTACAGCCTCCCCCACACCCAGGCTATATGCACAGACTATTGTTCCCAGGCTACCAACTGCACAACATGTTACTTTGGTAGGTATTTGTGTATCTGGGCAGAGAAAAGGTACAGGAAGGCTACAGTGTTATAATACTACGGGGCCACTGTCACACATGGGGTCCATCCTTGAGTGAAAAGTTGTCATGGAGCACATGTCTGAATTTTGTTACAGAAGCCCATGCAAACTAATACAATGAATTTTGAATAAAAACAGTGTTTTCCAGCATCTAATAATTCCCTCACCTGCAGTCTGAATTGGCCCATTCCATAGTCACCGTCGTCCTGATTCCATCCTAAACGTGCGCCACAGAGAGTGCTTGACTTCCTGTAGTATGACAAGTCCATAAGCTCGTACACATCCCAAATAAGGTGATTCAAACAGTGGCCTCCTCCTCCCTCACCTGTCAAACTATAAACATCTAGGCAATCAACACCTCCACTCCCACACCAAGAATTGACTGAGCCTAGTTCTGTAGGTAAACCAGAGCCCAGCATTCATAATAACTGATGAACTTCAGGGTTGAGATGACCTTGCTCCTGTTCTTTCTTTATGCCACACCTCTGCAGATGAGCATCCCGGAGGCAAACTCTGATCCAATCAGAGGACCCAGTGTGGTACGCTCAGAGCTTGGATCTGAGGCATTTTGTACACTCACATAAAGAAAATTCCCTTGTCTTTGGGCTGAATTTCTAATTACTTCAATATGAATAATATTTTTAATCATTATCCTAGCTGGTTCAATGTATTGTCTTTCCCTTTTTCTTCTAGTAGGAAACTACAAGTGACATCAAAGAATAGGAAACTCTAAAGCTGGAAATTGCTGAAAAGCCCTATGGTCTGGGCCTCAGCAAACCGTTTGGCATCAGTGGGAACAGTGTGGCCTCTCTCCTTCTTCGTATGCTTTAATGCAAGTGTCCCCACCCTAAGGCCTGTGGATGATGCAAAACTGAGCTTCAGGCACATTTTCCATCTCACACAGGTTCTACTATAAGTGGGCTGTCTGGTATCAGAAATTCGGAATTAGCAGCACTAACCCCTAAATTTGGAGGCGGCTGACTGAGAAATCATTCACCAAAAAAGGAATAACAATAGAGTCATTTCCAGATGAAGTTCCAGCAGAAGATTCTTGACCAATTCAAAGTAATTCCACTGAGTCCAGCTGGGCTTCCCAAAATGCTTTCCAAAGCCATTTCGTGGTCAGTAAAACAACATAACGACAGTTATGCAATGTCATGCCCACTTTTGGGTTTCCCACTGTACAAGCTACTATCACAATATTTAATGACAAAATAATTACCAAGGTCTACTTACTATGAGCCCTTATTATGAGATAGGCTAAATGTTCCAAAGTCTTTTCATGCATTATTCATAATAACCTCGTGAGATAGGCACTGTTATTATTCCTACGTTACAGATGGGGGAGCTGAGGTAGAAACAGAAAGGTGAAGGAAAGTATTTAAATTTGCACAGGTGGTAAATGACAGAATGCAAAGCCAAGCTGTCCCCAGAGCTTTCCACTTTAAGCCACCATCCTCGTCTGCTCCTTGCACTGGGAGCCACCACATTTGTCCACTGTGAACCTTTTGAAGTGGTGGATAATTCCTTGCTCAGCTTTGTCACCTGCATTTCATGATTGTTGTCGAAAGATGCAAACTATTTATGCCCTCATGACTTCCCCAAGAAACACTCTCTCCCTCCACTCAACTCCTCTGCTCCTTGTAGGGCATTCAATGATTTCTGCCTTGGAGCTGTATGTCTTCAACTTGCCTCCTTTCGTCACCGTTTAGAAACACATCTGTGAAAAATTCACAGCCCAGTTATTTCTGAAGTTCCCTGAAGCCTACCATATTCGCTTGCATTTAGTAAAGTTTTCTCCATGAACATTTATGGAATAAGTGAAAACAAGGTCAGTGTCATAGCACGATGCAGAGTCCAGGATCTTCCTGAGAGCCGGCCCAGGTTCACCATATCCTACTTACGGTCCATTATAATGGTAGCTTTGATAGAGCTCACAGGGAATACAGAGGACTTGGAATTCACTGTAATCCTCAGACTTCATTATGTTTCAGAATCCCCTGGAGAGCTTGTTAAAATATAGATTCCTGGACCCACCCTAGAGTTTCTGCTTCAGGAAGTCTGAAATGGGGTCTGAGAATTTTCATTCTCAACACAATCCTTGGTGAGGTTAATGATGCAGATTTAGGGTCCACATTTTGAGACTCACTGCTCTAGGTACCAGCGTTGTGGAATAGTATTTTAAGCAAGAAAGAAGCGAGTAGATAGGTAAAAAGCTCCCTTGTGGAGTTAGGGCATGGAGCAAAGAAAGGAAGTATGGAAGGTCAGACTTAAGACGGGCAACATGAACAGCTTGGTTAGTACAAGACATACAACGTGGGCACAGGAAGATAAGCAGAAACTTTGGACTTGACCCCAAAGTTAAGCAGTTCTGCTTCACCTTCAGATCATAGAGAGGCTTGGATTCACCTTTTCAGATAGGGAGGCCCTAAACCACACCACCACCAAGACCCAGGAATCACACCCAAAGGCCCCACCCCTTCTGTCCTAAAGCTCCTAAATCATCACAGCTGCGTTGTGTGGCTTCTGCAGAGAGCTGTGCTGTATAGTGAAGGGCAGCCGAGCAGGCCAATGGGTTTTAGACGTTGGAGCCTGAGGTGTTACCTTGCAGGCTGGCAGGGCAGGAGAAGGTAATCCTTCCTGGCTGGGGGTGGGGAGGGTATAAAATTCTCTCCTCTACTACTTCCTTGCCACCAGGTGCTTGCATGCTAGTAAAACATCCCAATTTAAAAGATGAAACTAACAAAAACAAACATTTTCTCTGGCTCTCATGTCGGCAAAGGATTTCTATTCTGAGGGCTTTTTCCTTCACCAGAAAAAATAGCTTACTCCATGTGTCCCGTTCCCTTAATGCTAAGAAAGCAGTTTTTAAAAGGCAGAAGAAATAGATATAGCAGGGACAGGGGAGGAATTTTGTTGGATCCTCAGCAAAATCTGGAAGTCAGAATCACTGTTTCTGATTTTGAACAAAGCATTAGAGGGAGTGGGGAGTGATCAGAAGATGCACCGCCAGGTGCAAAGCAAGGTGACCGAGGCAGAAGGAAACGGTGCAGAGGGGATGAGGAGCTCTGTCCAGGGCCCAGGTGGGGGCTGGGAAAGGAGCTGGAGGAGCTTGGAACCCCGTGGACTCGGGCAGGAACGCAGAGGCAGGTGGCCTCTGGTTGGGAGGTGATGATAGGAAGAAGAAATGAAGAAAAGGTTATTGTAGAGGTTACTGAGGTCATTACGTGATGAAAGCCAAAGAGGTCGGACTGTGAGGTGAGGCCTGGTGCAGACAGGAGCAGACTCTCAGCAACAGAACAGACCAGAGACTGCACAGCAGGAAACCCAACAGGGGACGTGAGGAGCATAAGAACTGCCCAGCCAGACAGACTCCAGTTCACAATGTGACTTGCTTCCTCTCCTCTAAGCGTAGCCTCTACGTTTGTAAATGAAGAGAGTCTATTCAACATCATGAGAACAGTTATGCAAGGTAGCTCCCACTTCTGGGAGGGTCTGTGTGGGTCTTCCTACCTCTGAGCCCGTTAGACATTATATTCCTGCATTCATTCAGTCCACAAGAACTTAGACATTGGCCTTAATTATTGGCCTGGTAGTTAGATGCTAGACCCATAGTAATGAAAAAAAGTATACCTACCTTTAAATACCAGTCTCATTAGACACCTGGATTACAGAATGGAAATTTTGGAGGCTGCCCCTAAATGAGGCTAAATAATTATTTACATAAAGATGTTTAATAAGGACCTGGTGTTGGGCTCAGCTGAACATATCCTCATGTTTTCTGTTGTGCAATATTGTGGGGCCTCATACAGCCACACGCAAACCCTTTCCCCCTCCCTCTCTTCCTCCTCTCCTTCTGAGACAAAGACACAGAGGTTTTGCTAGCCCCATTCCCCAAAAGTTTGTGCCAAAAGAGTCTAACTTTCCAGGCAACCTGTGGAATGTGCCCACCCCTCATGGGCCCATATAAAAGTGGTCTCTAACTGCCCCCAAGTGCAGATGCCACTTTCGCACTGCCACAGCAGGTCACCTTCCCCTTTCAATGAACTTGGCCTGAACATCTCCGCTGCAGCCTCATCTCTGGGTGCCAATGTTTATAGTAATTATAATTAGTATTCAGTAATGTTGTCATCTCAAGAATATACTTGTAAACATTTCATTCATTCAGTTCTGTTTTTAGCTGTAAGCAACCTGGCATGGTACGATACAGGCATAGAATTTGTGCCTTATAAATGGTAGAGGGATGGAAGAAGAGGGCCAGTTGGGCCTTCCCCACAGAAGACAGGTAAGAGTTGAGGAGTGTCTGAACTAGGACAGCAGAACCAGAGGGACATCAGTTTAAACCAGAGATGCTCAGAGGGGAAACATGCATCAAACTGAGTGAAGAAAGAGGTGTCTTGAAGATGACTCTAAGCTTCTGCACTGAGTGTCTATATGAATCATGGTGCCACTGGCAAGTTGAGGAAAACAGAGAGAGAGAATGATGAGGGAGACGATAAAGAGCTCAGTATGAGACAGTAGAATTGGGGTGCTCTGGCTCTGACGTTCAGGAGAAAGTTCTAGACTGGAGATATCCCAGTCATAGGAATCTAGGAGGCACCAAAGACAAGGAGCACATGGTATCTTCAAGATGGAGAGGTTAGACGGAGGCCTCTATCTTCCCTAGAAAAGACAGGCCAGGCAGCAGCACCTACTTACTGTAAAAAGCTTCTCCTTCACCAGAGGGCCTTAGAAATGAACAAAGAAGGTACACAAAAGAGACAAATATCAACTAGCTGGAAGTCATTTTTTTTAAATTTTATTTTCCTTTTCCAGGTATTACCCAAATCTTGCTTTTACTGTAAGTAAATATTTCCCTTCTTGCTTTATAGATGGGAATATAAGAAGCAATGATGACCACCCAGATATTCACTATAAACACTGACTGGGGTCATGAAACTTACCTAGCCAATGAACCCTTACGTCAGAAAGGGGAGGGAAAGAGACAGCCCAGGGTCACTACAATGACCATATTTTTTTTTACTGGTGCCTCAAACACACACACACACACACACACACACAAAAATAAATAAATAAATAAAACCTCACAATGTTTTTGACATTCCACAGTGCCAGACTCCAGTGCTATTCTCCCCTCCCTACCCTCTTTGTAAAAATGGAGGCTTTCAGACAGTGGCGGATACAACTGTTTTCTCATCATTTTCTCATTAGTTGACTGAGTCCAACAGAGCCAGAACCTAGACTTGTGCTTTCTCTTTTACCACAAACCTTCCTTAGACAGGAGAGATGGTGGACAAGCTTTTCAGGTTTTCTGTTTCAGTAACTTCCCTATCAGTGGTCTAAATAGTAGCCCCGGTACAGGTACAAGCAAGGTAAACAGCAGATGTCAAACTTTCTCTGCTATAAGCCCATACACACTCACATGTGTTTCCTCCAACCCCCATTGTTTTCCCACATGGATATATAAATGGTTTTCCATCCCATTCACAAATCCAAGGTCCTGAGATAAAGAAAACAAAACAAAACAAAACCAAACCAAAAAAACTGTCTCTGATTCCAGTTCCACCTCTGGTGTTTAATAGGTATTGACTTGAGGAATTCCCTTCACCTCTGGGGCTCAATTCCCTCATCTGTCAGGTTAGAACTTTAGACTAAATCATTTCTAAGATTTGTTCCTCCTCTGACATTGTATGAGGTTCCAACAGATAAGACATTTAGCCTGAAGTACAATTTTCTGGAAATTAAGATGTTGTATAATAAAGAATTTGGTCTGAGTCTTGGGTTTCCGGGATAGAGGTTCTAAAGCCTTGGAATTTTCCAAATAATAAGAGTGTCTTTGTTATTCAGGGTGAGTCCTTGAATCACAAGTTAAGGAGAGGACTCTAGAGAAGGGCTAGTTCTGTAAGAAAGACCAGCCATGTAACTAAAGGGTTGGGGCTTTGGGCCATAAGTCCAAAAGGGAGGTAAGCTGGAAATTGACCTCATTCCTGTGGCCAGTGATTCGCTCAGTCATGCATATGAAACCCCAGTTAAAGCCTTGGCCATAAGACTCAGGTGAGCTTTCGGCTTGGGGAACATATTGATGTGCCAGGAGGGAGATGTGTACTGATTGAGGAGTGGGTACAGCAGTTCCACATTCAAAACCCTTCCAGACTTCACCCAATGTGTCTGTTCAGTTCGCTGGTCCTGAATTGTATCCTTTATGATGACATTATAATTCTAGGTGTGATACTTTAATGAGTTCTATGAATTGTTCAGTAAATTATCTCAACTGAGAGGATTATGTGAAACCTCCACCTTCAGAATTTATAGTCAGTTAGTCATAAATAAAATTGACTAGTGACCCCTGAACTTGCACTTGGCACCAGAAATTGAGTACAGTATTGTTGGGGACTGTGGCCTTAACCTGTGGAGACAACACTCACGCCAATATTTAGTGTTGGACTTGACTTAAAATACTGCATACAACGTACCTATTGGATAATAATTATAATTTATACATGTTCCTAGCCAAATGAATGAACTTCAAACACCTCTACGAGTGTTCCCTGGTTTATAGTAAGTAGAGTGTCTGGGACCAGCATGGGTACTGTGTGATTATAAGACATACCTACGGACAGACTTTAAAATCATGGTTATGCAGGTCTTATAAATGACGAAAATGTTCTGAGATGTCAAAGAGGACACATTCTTCTGCGCCAGCAGCTCCTAACAGGGCTTTTAAAAGGAACATTTCCCTGCTACATTAAGCAATTGTTACAAAATCTGAAAAAATTTCTGGGGGGCAGCTGTCATTATTCAGGTGTTGACTAAATCCCTGCCTTATACACCATCCCTTTAACAACCACTCTGCAGGTCTTACTTTTATCATTCTTAAGCAATTCAAATGTTGGTCATCCTGAAAATTCATTTCTTTTTTTCTCCTTTCCTACAGGCACAGGGAACAGACTTGAAATCATTGACATAAACTCACGCAAAACAGATTTAAGAATATCTTTTTGTTCCAGGGCAACTCAACCTCATTCCCTATGCAGTTATAAATACCAATTAACTGATTATAAACAGAAGGAAAAATAGACTCTGGAATTCTTTGGGGAATGATCAATTAAGTTCTAAAGCTGTTCCCATCCTCTATGACGCTGTAAAAGACCAGAGTCTCACCTCCACGGTACTCAACTTCCGTGTTCCTAAGAGACATCTTGTGGGGGTGCTTGATCTTGTTGCAGCATCTTAGAATCCTCTCCCAGAGATTCAGAACCAGTATTTCCAAGTTAGGTCCCATAAACCTGCATGATTCAACCCTTCCAGGTAATCTGACACAGGTGATCTGCAGAAACACCAAGAAACGCTTTCTACTGCTTTTCCCCATAGGTCATCATTGGCACAGTGCCAACACGTGCTGTCCAAGCTGACTGTGTTAATGGACTTAAAATGGAAACACACATTGGACCCTGCAGAACATCTGTGACATAGTGTTAATGAGTGGTGAGTAATCGTCACTGGTGGTTTGCTATAAAAACTAATCTAAAGCTCCTTGATGCTAAACATGCCAATCAAGACCAACTGATCAGGGTTTGGTTTTACATTTGGAAAAAGGTCAAGCAGCTGCCCGTTTGCTTTTTTCTCCCCAGGGCCATTTTTGGAAGTTCATCTGCTCTAAACAGCTGCTTGCAAGTAGAATTGATCCTTACAGAAAAATGACTGTGGGACCACACTCCAGAGGTGACATATGTTTAAACTTGTTTTCCATTTTTTGCTTTACTTTGATGGAAAAGAATAGTAGTCTCTACTTTGAGTAATTTAAAGTCAGGGATTGAAAAGTATTTTGGTGATAATCACCAAATTTCTCTAAAAGATGATGTTTATAATGTTCTTTTTAGTCATTGTTATGACACATATTTATATAACACTTTTAGTACAAATCAAATAACTCAATTCACTTATTCATTCAATATTTTGTCATTTACAAAGTTCGCTGACATCTATCATGGTCTTCATTACAAGCCTTGAAACTGGCAAGGCATATAATATTATCCCAGGACAGGCAGTATTAAACACAGACATAGATGAAGGATATAGGGTATGTTCAAATTTTAACTCCCCTATTTATTTGCTACGTGGTCTTGGGCAACTTAATCTTTTTATCCTCAGTTTCCTCATCTGTAAAATGAAAATAATAGTTCCTACCTGAGAGCATTGTTTTAAGGATTAAAAAGTTAATATTTCTAAGTACATAGAAAACAGCACTATTAAAAACTCTGTGAAATAAAATTTAATTCAACAACCATTTGAGAGCTCACAACATGTCATAACAAGGGCATGGAAATATATGATTTGTACCACAGTTCTTGTCCTTCAGAGTTCTCATCAAGAGTAAGTTAAAAAATTAAACAACCATAGGACAATTTTTTATGTATCAAAGTGATAAGTGAGGGCAGGCACATTGGACGAGGGGAAAGGAAGGGAGAGAGGTGATGGCAGGTGATATCACAGGGCAGAGTAGTAAAAGATTAGCAGAAATTTCCCAGAAAATCAAGAAATGGAAGAGGGAGAGAGTAGAATTTCAGGCCAAAAGTGCAATATTCATGAATAATAATATTTCCATATCTTTTCTGTCTATTATATGCAAGGACTGTGATAAAAAATTACCTATATTTTATTAAATTCTGATGATAGTATTTCAAGGTTGTCCTCACTGTTATCATTTTAAAAATTAAGAACATAAGACTTAGAAAGGTTTATAGTGTGTTTCTCAAACACCATATACTGCAAGTGGCAGAGTCCATCTGTATTCAACATTGGTGCTGTGCAAGCTATTTCTAAGGTATTCCTCAGATGTAGTGACAAAAGTCAACGTACTTGTAATTTGCATTTCCCTGATGATCAATGAATGACATTGAGAATTTTTCATATATTTGTCAGTCACTTGTCTATCTTCTTTTGAAATGTTTCTGTTCATGTCTTTTGTCCCATTTTTAATGGGGTTACTTATTTTTTTCTTGCTGATTTGTTTGAGTTCTTGGTAGATTCTGGATATTAGCCCTTTTATCAGATGTATAGTTTGTGACTCAAGTATCTCAAGCATTGGAAAACAAACAATACATATACTCTCTGATTACTTGGGAAGTGATGGGCACATGTGGACACAGAAAGAAATAAAAATCATTGGAAATCAAGAGGAGGGGAAAAGAAGTGAGGGGGTAAAAATCTACCTAACAGGTACAATGAGCACTAGTGGGGTGACAGGCATACTTAAAGCCTTCATTAAAGCGTTATAAAACTATCCATGTAACAAAAAAATATGAATACTATTCATATTTTGAAATCTTAAAAAAGTCAACATGGCACAATCAGGCATTTTGTAAAAAAATGGAGAAGTTAAGGGAAGAGCTAGAATGGGTTGGAAGGTGAAGAGAAAAGCATTTTATACACTGGTTTTGGGCACATTGATATGCTGAGAAGTCAGTAGAGAGAGAGCATGAAAATGTCAGAGTCTTAGTTGTAGATTATCCCACAGAAGAAAAGTTGACTAGCTTAACATGAATGAACAGCCAGCTCTTGCTCTAAACAAAGAAAATGAACAGTGACACAAAGGCAAGTTGATATATAATGGAAAGGAGCAGAAAGTTGAAATTTAGACAGAAATATAGGCTCTGATCTTAGGAGAGTAACTAAAGTCAGCAAAAGATGTTCCCCCCATATAACGCCCCCGCCCCACACTCCAACAAAGCATCCAGTCTGAGCACCCATCATTCTACCTTCACCCACCTGATGCCCCTGTTATTCTGAATGTGGTGCAGTTTTTAGTTTTATCACAATATTAACTTACATTTCCTCTCTTTTTCCTGTGCTACTTAAAGTAGGTCACTTATGGTAGTATCCTTGACTCAGGAATTTTTCAATAAGGACAACAGAAGCTATTTGGAGATCATAGTTCTTATAAAGTCTAAACTCACTGAGGAGACTTTTTGTAAGGCTTAAGGATAGGAGAGTATATGTTAAGAGGTCTCTTAAGAACATCTAAATGAGAGCAAATATTTTCCCTGGGACTAAAAACATATGTATGGGGGTGTTGAGGGAAAGCAGGGTGAAGACAAATCTATCATTCTGGGAGCGATGGCCACATGGCTTGCCTGGAGAGTTGAATCCCAGGCAAAGAGCAGCTCCTGGTAGCAGTGAAGATCCTCATGCTCCATACACAGCACATATCCCACATTGGCCAGGGACAATGACAAATGCTCTAGGGCTCAGGTAGAAAGCTGACTCTGCCTGGCACATGAGCTAAGGCCCAATAATAACTGACAATAAATTTACCAACAGGGATAGGAAATTAAAGTCAGATTTACAGTGTTTTAATTTAAAGAAAATAAAGGACAGCTGCTGCCTCCACAGGTGTTCTGGCCCAGGAATCTGGCTGTCACCATCATGCCCACACCCAAGGCCATCCCTGCAGCAGTTACTGCATGCTGCCATCCCTGTCCCTGTAGCTGTGTGTGTGTAAGCAGCTGGCACCACACTCCAACCTCTGCCCCACCACTGTGCTTGCACTCACAGCTGGCCCCTGTAGCTGCCTCAACATGCAGACCTCCAGCTCAGGGTCACAACTTTCCTTGCACATATAGCCAGCCTGACCCCTGCCTAGCCTGCAACTGGACGCTGTAGTAATGTACATGTTCACCACCAGCCCCAGCTGCAGTGCTGGCACATGGAGTCTTCACTGGCCCCCGTTTCTGGTAGCAGCCCTCACCATTTACAAACTTGCAGCTGGTCTTTCTTGCCACACAAATGCCTGCAGCCAGCTTCTGCAGCTAAGTATGTGCAAATTGCTGTCTTTGGTTCTCAATTCTGTCTGCCCTAGGCCCTTCCACTGGATACAGAGGAAGCATTAAGGAACTTAATAGCCTTCACAGTCATTACAAACCTCCCACAGCACTTGCCACCAAGAACCACATAATTGCCAATGTCACAAATCCCAGCTGTCTGAACCAGCAAAACACCATGCTCACCCTGCACCTGGAGCCCCTACATGTACTCATGTCCTCATTCTTGTTGTCCTGCACCACTACACTTGATGCCATGGCATGCCTCTCTACCCTCTTCCCCTACACACGTGAAGATTTTTCTATTAAGCAAGCCAGTTCATAAAGTTTTGAAGAGGCACATGTTCTTCAAATGCACAGATACCTTTGCAAACCTATAAGGACCATGAATAATCAGGCAAACATGATACTTACCAAGGAACACAATAAACTTTCAGTAACTGACACTAAAGAATTGGAGACCCATGAATTGCCTGGCAAACATTGCAAAATATTTGTTCTAAAGATGCTCAGCAGAAAACACAGTAGTTAAGATTTCTCAAAAAACTAAAAATAGAATTATTATACAATCTAGCATACCACCATCATTTAACCTAAGGAAAGAAAATCAGTGTATCAAAGAGATATATGCACCCTCATGTTTACTGCAGTACTATTCCCAATAGTAAAGACATGGGATTAACTTAAATGTTCATCAACAGACAAATGGATTTAAAAACTGGCATATGTACACCATGGAATACTACTCAGCCATAAAAAATAAAATTGTGTAATTTGCAGAAACACAATATAATTGGAAGTCATTATGTTAAGTAAAATAAGGCAGGAACATATATACAAATATTACATGTTCTCATTAATCAGAAGGAACTTAAAAAGTTGACCTCATGGAAGTAGAGAGTAATAATAGACATCAGAGGCTGAAGAGGGTACATTAATAATGATGAATTGTATATTTCAAAATAGATAGAAAAGAAGACTTGAAATGTTCCCAGCACGTAGAAACAATAACTACTCAAGGTATTTAGATACTCTAAATCATTACACGTTCTACACCTGTGACAAAATACCACATGTACCTCATATCAGAAGCTCAGCGAACTTAAGAGAACACAAAAAGTTAACAAAATCAGGAAACAATACAAGAAAAAAATTAGAAGTTCAACCAAAAGATAGAAACATTAAAAAAGGACCAAACAGAAAATTTGGAGCTAAAAAACAAAATAACTGAACAATAAAATGCAATAGAGAGGTTCAACAATGGACTAAATCATTCAGAGGAAAAAATAAGCAAACTAGAAGACAGATCATTCTAAATCATACAGTCAGAGTTTAAAATCTCAAATTTTAAAAAGAATTAAGAAAGTAGGATCTGTGGGATACTATGAAGAGAGCTCATCTTTTATATACGAGAATTTCAGAAGAGAGGGAGAAAGGGACAGAGGCTTATTTAAAGAAATAATGACTGAAAATATATGAATATGCAGGTGCACGAAGCTGAAAGGAATCCATTCAAATTCAACCCAAAACAAAGTTCACCCAGACAAATCATAATCAAACTATCAAAAATCAAAGTCAAAGAAGGAAAGGGTCAAACTGTGGAGCTTTTGTATGTAATCAAAATTAAGTTGTTCTTGGCTTAAAATAGATGGCTATAGCTATAAAATATCTTAAATAAGCCTCATGTTAATGACAAAGCAAAATCCCATAATAGTTACATAAAAGATAGAAAAAAGGATATCAGAATGTAGCACTACAAAAAAAAAAAAAAAGGAAGGCAGCAAGAGAGAAAGTAAAGAAGAAATGCCCAGAAAACAGTATGGAGACTTCTACAAAATACACAGGAATAATTAACAAACTGCCAAGAGTAAATCCTTATCTATCAATAATTGCTTTATATGTAAGTGGACTAAGTCTGTCAAACAAAAGCCTTAGAGTACATGAATGTGTTTTTAAAAGACTCAAATATATGTTGCCTACAAGAGACTCATTTTATCTTTAAGAACACACAAACTGGTACTGGCTAGAAGGCGACGGGCCTGTGGTTTGTGTGAAAATGCCTCGTGTAAAAGCAGCTCAAGCTGGAAGACAGGGCCCTGCAAAAAAACATCTTGCAGAACAGTTTGCAGCTGGGGAGGTAGTAACTGACATGGGAATAAAAGAATAGAAAGTAGGATTACCCATTGGCCAAGGTGGCTTTGGCTGTATATATCTTGCTGATACAAATTCTTCAAAATCAGTTGTCAGTGATGTACCCTGTGTTGTGAAAGTGGAACCCAGTGACAATGGACCTCTTTTTACTGAATTAAAGTTCCACCAGCGAGCTGCTAAACCAAAGCAAATCCAGAAATGGATTCGTACCCATAAACTGAAGTACCTCGGTATTCCTAAGTATTGGGGGTCTGGTCTTCATGATAAAAATGGAAAAAGTTATAGGTTTATGATAATGGATCGCTTTGGGAGTGACCTTCAGAAAATATATGAAGCAAATGCCAAAGGTTCTCTCGGAAAACTGTCTTGCAACTAGGCTTAAGAATTCTGGATATTCTTGAATATATTCATGAGCATGAGTACATACATGGAGATATCAAGACCTCAAATCTTCTTCTGAGCTAAAGAATCCTGACCAGGTGTACTTGGTAGATTATGGCCTTGCCTATCGGTACTGCCCTGATGGAGTTCATAAAGAATACAAAGAAGACCCCCAAAGATGTCATGATGGCACCATTGAATTCACCAGCATTGATGCACACAATGGCGTGGGCCCATCACGACGTGGTGATTTGGAAATACGTGGTTATTGCATGATCCATGCTGACTGACCATCTTCCTTGGGAGGATAATTTGAAAGATCCTAAATATGTTAGAGACTCCAAAATTAGATATAGAGAAAATATTGCAAGTCCAATGGACAAGTGTTTTCCTGAGAAAAACAAACCAGGTGAAATTGCCAAATACATGGAAACAGTGAAATTACTGGGCTATACTGACACACCTCTTTATCAAAATTTATGAGATATTCTTTCACAAGGACTGAAAGCTATAGGAAGTAAAGATGATGGCAAACTGGACCTCACTGTTGTGGAGAATGGAGGTCTGAAAGCAAAAACAATAACAAAGAAGCGAAAGAAAGAAATTGAAGAAAGCCCAGAATCTACTGTTGAAGATATGGAATGCTCAAATACGCAGACAGAGGAGGGCACACAAACCCATTCAAGAACCAGGAAGAGAGTCCAGAAGTAATTCAGATGCTATGAATTTGAAGTTTTCTCTTCTTTCTTTTCTTCCTTTTCACTTGATTTTTTTTTCTCCTTCACTATTTGAAATGTTTTATTTTCAGGAGATTCTTGTGGGATGGGAATAACAATTAAATACCATTGTCTTCAGAAAACAGAAGATTTTTTATTAAAATACTTTGTACAATTTATTAAACGCTAATTTATGAAATTCCATAATCTTCAGGTTATACTCTTTAAACTATTTCAAGATATCTGTGTTTAAGATTTTGAAAGACATCTAAGAAAAATTACTATGACATACACTTTTCTAATTGTTGTACATTTCCCAGAATGGATAAAAATGTTTGAGAAAATTCTCACTTTTAAGGAAATCCAAAACTTAAAATAAAAATATCTTTTGTTTGATTAAAAAAACACACAAACTGAAAGTGAAGAAATAAAAAAAGATATTTCATGCAAATGAAAACTAAAGAGAGCAGGGCTGGCTACAGTTCTATCAGACAAGATAGACTTTAAGTAAAAAACTATTGCAAGTGACAAAGAAGGTCATTATCTAATGACAAAAGGGTCAATTCATCAAACCCTTATAATAATGAGAACTATATAGGTATGCAACATGAGCACCTAAATGTGAAAAGTAAATGATAATACATCTGAAGTGACAGAATAATATGTGTATAAAAGCATTTCGGTATCCCCTTTAAAATATCTTAGAGATATTCACAGACCATTCCATCCAACCATAGCAGAGGACAAATTCCTCTCAAATGCACGTGGAATATTCTCCTGCCTAGATAATATGTTAAGACACAAAAAATCTATAAAAATTTAAGAAGATTGAAGTCATATCAAGTATCTTTTCCAACCATAATTTATGAACCTAGAAATCGATAACAGGAGAAAAACTAGAAAATTCATGATGAGGTGGAAATTAACTCATATGCTTCTGAAGCATTAATGGGGGGATCAGACAACAAATCAAAAGGGAAATTTAAAAAATATCTTGGGACAACATACAAAAGACTATGGATGCCGTAAAAACAGTTCTAAAGGGGAACTTTATAGCAAAAAAATGCCTACATTACTAGACAAGAAATATCTCAAATAAACAATCTAATGTTATACTTCAAGGAACTAGAAAAAGAAGAAACTAGTCCAAAGTTAGTAAAAGAAAGAGAATAAAAAAGATCAGAACAGGAATAGAACAAATACAGAACAGCAAAACTCTTAAAAATAAAAAGAATTGATGTTTTGAGAAACAAAACTGACAAACCCTCAAAGACACAAATAAATAAAATAAAATATAATACGAAAGTGGAAACATTACAATGAATGCCTCAGAAATAAAAAGCATCATAAGAGACTATTATGAACAATCATGAATCAAGAAATTACATAACCTAAAGGAAATGGACAAATTTCTAGAAACATACAACCTATCAAGATTGAATTTAAAAGAAATAGAAAACCCTTTTAGTTGACAAATGACAACTAAAAGGATTGGCATAGGAATTATAAAAGCCTCCGAGCAAAGAAAAGCCCAAGACCAGATGCCTCGCTGATTGAATCCTACCAAACATTTAAAGAAACATTAATAGCAATCCTTCTCTAGCTATTCAAAAAAAAAATAGAAATAAAGGAAATACTTCCAAACCCGTTTTGTTGAGGCCAACATTACCCTGATAATAAAGCTAGAAAAAGACACTGCAAGAAAACTATAGTCCCATTATCTCTGGTGAACACAGACGCGAAAATCTTCAATGAAATACTTACAAACCAAATTCAACAATACATCAAAAACATTATACATCGTGACTGAGATTTATCCCTAGGATGCCAGATTGTTTTAATGTTGGCAAATCAATCAATGTGATGCAACAAATGAAAGATAAAAATCACATGATCATGTCAATAAATACAGAAAAAGCATTGACAAAGTCTGACATCCTTTCATAAAACAAACTCTCCAAACCTAAGGTATAGCAGGAAACGTCCTCAACACAATGTAGGCTATTTATGGGATGAGAAACAAAAGCTCTTCTCTAAGATCTGGCTCAGGACAAGGATATTCATTCTCACCATTCTATTAAACAAAGTACTAAATGTACAAGCAAGAGCAATCGAACCAAAGGGAAAAAAGAAAAAGGAAAAAAAAATTGTAAAAGAAGCTATCCATATTAGAAAGTAGAAAGTATGGCTCGGCGCCTGTGGCTCAAGCGGCTAAGGCGCCAGCCAGACACCTAAGGTGGCGGGTTCAAATCCAGCCTGGACCCGCCAAACAACGATAATGGCTGCAACCAGAAAAATAGCCGGGCGTTGTGGCGGGTGCCTGTGGTCCCAGCTACTTGGGAGGCGGAGGCAGGAGACTCGCTTGAGCCCAGGAGTTGGAGGTTGCTGTGAGCAGTGAAGCCATCACACTCTACCCAGGGGAACAGCTTGAGGCTCTGTCTTAAAAAAAAAAAAAAAAAAAGAAAGTAGAAAGTAAAACTATCCCCATTTGCTGATGACATGATCTTTATGTAAAAAAATACTCTTGGCTTGGCCCCTATAGCACAGTAGTTATGGCACCGGTAACATATACCAAGGCTGGCGGATTCAAACCCAGCCCAGGCCAGTTAAGCAACAATGACAACTGCAACAGAAAAATAGCCCAACATTGTGGCAGGCACCTGTGGTCCCAGCTATCTGGGAAGCTGAGGCAAGAGAATCACTTAAGCCTAAGAGTTAGAGGTTGCTGTGAGCTGTGATGTCGCAGCACTCTACCGAGGGCAACATAGTGAGGCTCTGCCTCTAAATAAATAAATACATACATACATAAATAAATGAATAAAACCCAAAGATACCAGAAGAAAACCATTAGAACTAACAAAAGCATATTTTGCTTATCTTTGAGTTGATGTATCACAAGTCATAATCAATTTATTGTTTATTTGCTGTTCCAAATGGAAACCTAGCCTTTTTTTTTTTTGCAGTTTTTGGCCGGGGCTGGGCTTGAACCACCACCTCCAGTATATGGGGTCAGTGCCCTACTCCTTTGAGCCACAGGCACCACCCCAAACCTAGCCTTTTTCGTCTTGTTTCTCATTGACTTTGCGCCTCACTGACCCCATGGCTTTCTCTACTGTGAGTCTGAATATTTAAAATCTATCTTTTGTCCAGAAAGAACTCAAGTGTCACTTCCTAGGACAAGCCTTCATTATTTGGGGTGGAGGTGGGAGAGGCATTTTCGTTTGTCTCCTATATCAGCTTGGCTTATACATATTTATGCATTCTATTAGACGGCAGGCTCTCAGAGGATCCCACTCATCACGGAACCCCTCCCACACCTGCTGCAGATGACCTTTAGGACTCATAGGGAATGTCTTACACAGTAGGTTCCCAGGGGATGTCTTACACAGGTAGGTTCCCAGGGAATAACTTAGACAATTTTTCAGTGAACAAACTGAGTAATAAAAACTGAGGATTCAACTTGAAATTTGTGAGTTAATTAAATTAAATTAGTTAATTAAAGGATTATAGTTGAGGATCTATGACTCATATTTTTAAAACTCGAGTTCCTCACCCAAAGCATGATGCCTGTAGATGAAGGGTTGTTTACCCAGGAGATTCAGTTTTTTCTACCTGTTGGGTCAACTAGTCAGCAAGGATAAGGCACTCACTTTCTACATGTCATCTAAGTGACATCTGGGCATAGTTTTATATTCTTGAAATGGGAATGCTAACAATTTTAGGACTGCTGTAAGCCATGGTGAATGCCAGGCTATGATGCTCTTGGCACATGTGTTTTTATGGGGTACTAAGCTAGACACCATGTCATTTCCTAACTGTGAGCAACAGTCAAACACTTGTACCCGCCAGAGTATCCCAAGTTGTATTTCTTCATTTGTGTTATTCTGAGTTTGTACCTGTTCCTTTAAGTGAACTTGGAAAGTTTTGCAGAGAAGCCCAGAGCAATTGACTGATGCCAGTAATTCTTATCAGATTCGCCCACTATGGGTTCCCCTTGGGCAATGCTACAGAGGTTTTTAGGGTCTTTGTATTTCTAGAACCAGCAAGCAGATGAGGGAGGAGACTTAGGCAGCTGGCGTAGTCTAGGTTCAGAGAAGAAAGACTCTCTTTCAAAAGCTAGTACATCACAGGCGTGCCACCAGGGGATTGTGGAGTGGGAGGAGACTGCTGGACTAGGAGGCCCAGCTGCAGTACTGGTGGGTGAGCAGTACTACTCACTACTGAGAGGGTGAACTTGGCTCGGACATTCCATTATGCTCATCCTCTATCTCCTCACTACAATCAGGAAAAATGACTATTCCATGGACCTTATGACAATGCTGCTTAAACTGTAAGGAGCTAAGGGAATCAGCTAGTTCCTACCCACCAGGTAATATGTATGAGTAAATGGCAGACTTCCTGAGTGAAGGTCGTGACTATAACTCGGACTTTACCTTACAAACGCAAACAATGTGATCTAATCATGTGTACCCTCATATTCATCTGAAATTTTAAAACAATTAATCAATAAAATAAAAATGTGAATTCCAGCTGGTAGGTCTAGGTGGGGCATTTCTAATGAGCTCCTGAGTAATGCAGATATGCTGATTCGCAACATTGTATACAACAAAGCCAGACCATGGGGGATTGGGAAGTAAGGGATAGGGGAATATTTTATAAACTGTAGTGCATTGAAGAAGGTATTTGATTAGCAATAACACAGGTGCTTTCTCTTTAGTACAGGATTGTTTGCTCCCCACCCTGCCCTGAGGATTGGGACTTCTTTTCAAGGGCTCCCCCACCCTTCCTCACCTCTCAGTTCTCTGAGCAGTTGGTTCCAGCTCAAGGGCTGACTTCTGCTTCCAGAGCTGTGGAATTCGTTTCTTCCAGAAGGCAGCAGGCTAATGTGGTGATTTAGCTCTGCAATGACTCCCCAAAGGTTACTGAGAGGGCTCTGAGGAATCCTTGGAAAAACACACAGTTCCCTTAAAAGAAACATGGTCTGGGTCTATAATCACTCCTTGACGGTATCTATTAGACTCAAATTGCTTTTGGAAATAGGACAGAGAGAATTTCCCTTCTTACAGACAGGTTTGTGTCTCTCTCCCACCAGCAATCTGAGGTTCTCGCAACTTCATCAGAGATGTGTATATTTTTTAAAGGGGAAATTATGGATCCTGTCCCAAATTTCTAGTATACTCCCAGAAGCTCGACTCCCAGAAGCTCGACTCCCAGTGGCAATTCAGACTTCCAGAGGAACTTATTGCTTGAAACTGCCAGAAAGCTCAGATGTTCGCTATCTGAAGGTTACTAGGAGAGCATGCTACGTTAGGGAGAGTGTGGACTGATGAGTCCCCAAGCGTGTCCTTTTGCACATCTGAGAGTTGATTGTGATGAGCCCACTAGTCAGGAGAAAAGGGGCATGAGGGTGGAGATGTCCTGTGGCCTGACCAAACCTCCTCTCCAACACTCCCCTTCTCTGACTTCACGGACCCCTTGATGCTCCGCAGATATGCCAGGCACACTCCTGCCTCAGAGAACTTGCATTTGCTGTTCCCTGTGTGGTTCCCCCACAGAGGCCATTGTTTTCTCATTGCTTCCTTAATTGGGGTCCTTATCCAAATGTTGCATTCTTAGTGAGGTCTTCCATAACCTAATTAAAATTCTGAATTAATACCCCAATGTCTCCTAGCACCCCCTACCCCTCATTCCTGATCTCTTTTTTTTCATAGTACTTTCAATAACTGACATAACTTGTTTACGTACCTAGTAGTCTTTCCCCCAAATGAAAGCAGGAAATTCTGTGGGTTTTCCTCACTGCTTTATGTAGATCGGTGCTTAGCATACCATAAGCCTCAAGAAATACGAGTGAATTAATAAATCTTTTCATTAATTAATAATGTGGGGTTATTAAAGTCTTGAATCTCAGATAATGTGGCCACTTATCAAAACTATATATTATATATAAGTTTCTCTAAAAAACTGTTTACTTAAAAAATGTGTTGTTTTGGACTGGGAGACAAAGCCAATAGATCCAAGTTTGGTTTATGGCCTGTAGCTACGTACCAGTATAAACACATCCAGGCCCTTTCCAAGCTCTGTCTCTCACTGAAAAATATAGAAATCATACCAGATTTTAGTCTCTTCTAAACACCAACATTATATACTCTTAAAATAATAATAGCAATGGTTTGGTTTTACACCAAACAACATTTACGGAGTATTAATATGGGTCAGACACCGTCCTAGGGCATGGAGGCCGTCAAAGTGACTGAATACAAAGTTTCGCTTCCTTAGCCCTATGACCAGCAAGGAGACAAAAGACAAAGTTAAATATTAACCTAAATTCTCGTAATGAGCAGAAATGATGAATTCTAATATTCCTGTCAGCTCTATCATTAATTCACCTTTGGTTTTCTGGAGATTGGAAAGGGTTATATATTTACCAAAGATGATTAAATAGCAACAGATCTTACGACTCTTATCTTACTTTTTTTTCATTTTCTCCCCAAAGGTGATGATTGGTCTCCTTTTTTCAAAGACAAATCACAAAAATTCTGCCGAGCAGATCTCAGGTGTCAATAGCTCCTTGGCCTTCCCTGTGCTCCCCAGACTGTTAGCTTCCTTCTTAAATATTAGGCCCTTTACTGCTTTTAGCCAAGTTCTATCATGTTAACACTTTAAAGAGAATTTGGTGTCAGGAGAGAGAAGTCTTTCCTCATTTTGTCTAAAGATATGTCTGATAATTTTGTCTTTTTTATCCCTAAAAATACTGCCATCAGTGTTTCCAGATAAACTCTTACAACACATTTGTAACTTTTTTTTTTTTTTTTGAGACAGAGTCTCAAGTTGTTGCCCTTGGTAGAGCGCTGTGATGTCACAGCTCACAGCAGCCTCCAACTCTTGGACTTAAGCGACTCTCTTACCTCAGCTTCGCAAGTAGCTGGAACTACAGGTACCCACCACAACACCCAGCTATTTTTTTGTTGTTGACGTTGAGTTGCCATTGTTGTTTTAGCTGACCCGGGCCGGGTTCAAACCCATCAACCTAAGTGTATGTGGCCAGCGCCCCACCCACTGAGCTACGGGCTCTGAACAACACATTTGTAACTTTCAACTATTTTTTTCCTTTTCATTTCTTGTTTCTAATCCTTACCTGTCACCAAAATACTAGCCACATCTTTTTTCTTGGCTTCAAGTTTTACATCTGTCAGGTGAGGGACTGGGCAAAACAACACCCAGGCCATTTCCAACTCTAATTTCTGTTATACTTTTAGTATTTTCCACAACAACAAAATCTGTCCGAGCTTATCTGCTCTGCCCTTTCTGATGCAATTTCTGTCATTGAAAAAGAATGAGTCAGTGGTAATCATGGCTTTCAGAAAGCTGAATCTGATGGAACATTGATGTCAGTGCTGGGTATAAAAATGCCAAGTAATAACTGTTCAGTAATTGTGGAGTGCGAGATACCCAGTCCTACACATTTGTTTCTAGCTTATGAGAGAAGAGCTTATTATCTAGAACACATTACAAAAATTCCATCATTTCTAACTGTAAAATCAACTGCAATCAACAAATCTTTCTTAGCCACACTGGCAGAAAGTCACCTGCAATACTTGGAAAAAGGTGAATTTCCCAGTCTACCCTGACCTTGATCTTCCATCCAATCATTAATTTTGTGTAGTCAAATCTAGTCAAATGCACTGCATATTAGATTGTGCAGTAAGCACTCAGAAGCCTTGCAGAGAGAGATGGAAGATCCCTGAGAGAAGGCTGGACGCAAGACCTTGCTGTAAATTCTCTCCCCAGTACTCTCTCTGGGCTTCTGGCTCTGATGTGAAGGATGAGGGCTCAGTGAGACAGTTCCCACATCCTTTGAGTCAGTTATTTCACGGTACCTAGTCATTTTCATTGTGGAAGAAATGAGTTTCAATCTCTCTTCCCCAAAGGTAACTACAGAACAGGAAGATAACTTGACAGATCATTTTAGTCAGATACAAAAAAAGACAACTTAAAAATGCAAAGGTCATCAGTCCTTGTCTTTGATCTTTACAGATGGAAACTGCAGTCCCTCCTGCTGAATCCCGGCTGTGCTTGTCACCACTGACATCAAACCAAAATCTCTCCTTTCTAAGAGGAAGGGGAAACTATAGGGCTCCTCATAAAATCATCGCAGATGCCTGAGGGTAGTAATTAGCACATTTTCTGTGCTGTCTCTTTTTCAGGTTAAGTAACTGCGCTTCTCTTAACTTGTCATGAAAGGGTTATTTCAGATGTGTACTCTTATTTTTACAAGGTTCTTCTGAACTAGTGTCCCAAAATGGACATGATGATTTTAAAATATCCAATAATGTAGAACATAAACAGAGATCACATTCATAACCCCAGAAAATTTTATTTCTTTAAAAATCTAAATTGTAGCCCCAGTTATTGAAGTTTAAGAACCACTGTATTTAATGTATTTGAATAAAATAAAATTAGAATTTTACTTGGCAATAAAATGAATCCAAATAAAGGTCCTGTCACACCATAATGAAAAGATACATTGTACCTTTTTAAAGATTTGTCATTGAAAATGAGGCGAAGATGAAGCAATGACTTCTGACTACTATGACATCTGGTTTTGTGAGTGGAAGCCCCTCATCAGTTTGCATAGATACATTATGAAGACATCTGAGGCCACCAAACAGTTACAACTCCTCAAAATGGCACTATGGCACAGTAATAATAACCTTAAACATAGCATTAATTATTTTAAAAGAAATTCATGGGAAGATACTGTGCTAAAATCAAAATAGAGACCAAGACAATTTTAGGCATGTCCCACATCAAATGAAGGCAATCTTAACTCTGCCTATGGTGTAGAGGTAAGGAAATTAGTCTGGAGGCCAGAATTATAGTGAAAATTACTATTTTTCTAAAAGTATAACATATGCATGCTATACATTAGCTCTCTGGGCTTCTTCATCCTACCTAACTACAACACTTTACCCTTTGACCCGCATCTCCACTTGCCCCATCCCTCACCACCTCTGGTAACCTGGGAACCATCAGTCAACTCTGTTTCTATGTATTTGACTTTTTTTTTAAACTTCCACATATACGTGAGATCATGCAGTGTTTTTATTTAGATGTCTAATTTATTTCGCTTCACATAAGGTTCTCCAGGTTCATCCATATTGTCTCAAATGGCAAGATCTCCTTTTTAAGCTAAATAGTGCTTCATTTAACACAGAACAATTTCTTTACCCATTTATGTGTCTATGGCACTTAATTTGTTCTCATATGTTGACTATTGTCAATAATGCTAAAGTTAGGCAATGGAACCAAATTTTATCCAGGCTTTATAACAAACCAATATATAATAAGTATCAATATTAGATAAATTCACCTTGAAAATATATGTAGAATTGAATACCTACATTATATAATTTGAGAAGGTTGTTATAGGCTTCTTATTTAAAAAGGGAATGGTTGATAAGATGATATTCATGCACAAAAACAGTGCAAATCATTTTGGGCAAAACTTTCAGAAACTCAAGTTGATTACATACAGCTCCCCACCTTAATTATTTAAATAACAGTGTAGCTTATCAGTATTTTCTCTACACTGCTTAGGATTTGGGAGTTTCAGAAGATTTCAAACTGACTCTCAACAGATGATATCTTGCTCAACGCCTGTTAAAGTCAAGATAGCATATGAAAAAACAACTATACTCTATAAAGCATTTGAAACATGCTATATATTTTACCTTCCCTCTGTCTCCTCAGAAAAAAGTAATCTCTTCTTATCCTATAGTCTTGGAAATCTGTTTTTTCTTTCTTACACAGGCATACCATACAGATATGGCAGGTTCATGTTCAGACCACGGCAATAAAGCAAATATCATGATTAAGGGGGCCACACAAATTGTGTGGTTTCCCAGTGCCCATGAAAGTTATGTTTGCAGTATATTATAGTCTGTTAAGTTAACAAAAGCATTATGTCTAAAAATATAATGTAAATAATTAAAAAAATACTTCATTTCTAAAAATTGTTAATGGTCATTTGAACCTTCAGCAAGTCACAGTCATTTGCTGGTGAAGACTCTGGATTTGACGTTGAGGGGTACTGACTGATCAGGATAGTAGCTGCCAAAGGCTAAGGAACCTGTAGCAATTTCTTAAAATCAGACAATACTGAAGTATGAGTTGGCTTTTCCTTTCAGGAAAACTGTCTACAGTACACCAAGTTGTTTGATGGCAACAATATTATTCTACCCACAATAGAGCTTCTTTTAAAATTGGAGTCAATCCTCTCAAACTTATCAACTAAGATATTCTAAATCTTTTGCTGTCATTTCAAAAATGGTTAAAGCATCTTCACCAGAAGTAGATTCCATCTCAAGACATTACTTTCTTTACTAATCTGTAAGAAGCAACTCACCATCCATTCAAGTTTTATTGTGAGATTGCCGCAATTCAGTCAGATCCTCAGGCTCCACTTCTAATTCTAGCTCTCCTGCTATTCTCATCACATCTGCAATTACTTCCTTCCGTCAAGTCTTGAATCCCACAAAATCACCTAGAAGAGCTGGAATCAACTTCTTCCAAACTCTTGTTAATACTGATATTTTGATCTCTTCCTATGAATCATGAATGTTCTTAATGGCATCTCAAATGGTAAATGCCTTCCAGAGGTTTTTCAATTTACCTTCTCCAGATCCATCAGAGAAATCACTATCTATAGTATCTATAGAGCCTTATAAAATGTATTTCTTAAGTAATAAGACTTGAAAGTTAAAATAACCTCTTGATCCATAAGCTATAGAATGGATGAGTGTTAGCAGGTATAAAAATAGCATGAATCTTTTTGAGCACCTCCATCAGAGCTCTTAAGAAACCAGATGCATTGTCAATGAGCATTACTATTTTGAAAGGAATTTTTTTTTCTGAGCAGTAGGTCTTAATAGTGGGTTTAAAACATTTATCAACATTTACATGCCGTAAACAGATGTGCTAACATTCAGGCTTTGTCGTTCCACTGATAAAGCACAGACAGAGTAGATTTAGCATAATTCTTAAGGGGCCTAAGATTTTCAGAATGGTAAATGAGTACTGGCTTCCACTTCAAGGAAGCTGTACTAGGCCCCTACCAAGAGAGTCAGCCTGTCTTTTGAAGATTTGAAACCAGGCACTGACTTCTCTTCTTTAGCTATGAATGTCCTAGATGACATCTTTGTCATTATAGAGCTGTTCTGTATTCATTGAAAATCTGTTGTTTAGCCACTTTCATCAGTTATCTTACATCTTCTGGATAAGTTGATAACTCCCTAAAACAGTTATGATGCTAACACCAAATATCACTCATCACAGATCACCATTACAGATACAATATAATAATAATGGAAAACTTTGAAATATTGCAAGAATGAGCAAAATGCATCACAGAGACAGGAAGTTAGCTCCTCTACTGGAAAAAAATGGCATAACTAGATGTTCGTGACAGGGTTGTTACCTCAAACCTTTAACATGTAACAAATGCAACATCTGCAAAGTGCAATAAAATGAGGTATCCCTATATGATTTTAAACACATGCTGCTTTTTTTTTACATGAAATCAAGCATCTCTTATAATAGGAGCTGTCTTAATCATATTTCTACAGTGCTAAGCAGAGTGCCTGCTTTTTAACAAGTACTCTGTTTTTTTGTTTTTTGCTAAATGAAGACAAGAAATTAATTTATAGTTACTAGAGAATATATCACAACAAAATGCACTTTAGGTGTTGTAGACATTAGTTGGCCTCTCACACAGAATTTCATCTGCTCCTCCCAGATTCAATAGAAAAATTTACTGGATAGAAGATTCCACGGGTTCTTTTTAGTGATTAAAAAAATTGGTGCTTTCTTTAAAATAATTCCTTACAAATACCTACTCAAAATACGTGTGTTACTTGGGCTTCAAATTGGTGGGACTTCTGATTTAATAATCTAAACCTAGTAATAAGTTTATTTGATCCAAAAACCATAGGTGTTTTTAAACTGGAAGAAAGTCTCTGGATCACCTTTTGTTTAGCCCACCTCATATTACCGATGACGCAACAGAAGCACATGAGATGAAGCGACTTTGCCAAGGTTACATCAAGTCAGTGAGTGAGAGCTGAGTAGCACCAGGATGGACTTCAGGTCACCCGACTCTCAGGCCTGTGCCATTTTCTTCCTTCCTGTCCTCTCGGATTTATTCATCCAGAACTAACTGACCAAGCAGAAATAATTGGGAATAGTCAGATCTCTATTAATAACAACTTGCTTTTATATAGTACTATATAGATTACAAAGCTCTTTCTCTCCTTAAAGCCTTCCCCAAACCCCAAAGGCAAGATATTTACATTCACTTACAAGAAACTAAGGCCTAGAAATATATAATGCGATAGGTTCAAGGTCATAGAGCTAAACTTGAACCCAGTTGTTTACTACACATCTAATTCTCTATAAATAGAGCCACAATAATTTTTGTTCTAGAAATACAATCAGTCCAAGAAAAAGAATTATCCATTCCAATCCTTATTTTCATTCTATGAAGCCAAGAGTCTAAATGGCCTTTCCAAGTAAGTCTGTGAAACATTTATGGATTCAGAAAATGCTTTTAAAAGAGTTTTAAGATTGGGCACAGTGACTTATGCCTGTGATCCTAGCACTCCGGGAGACCAAGGTGAGAACATCACTTGAGCCCAGGAGTTCGGGACCAGCCTAGGCAAAGTGAGATTCCATCTCCACTAGAAATAGAAAAATTATCCAGGTATTATGGTGATTGCCTATAGTTCCAGCTACTTGGGAGGCTGAGAGAGTAAAATCATTTGAACCCAGGAGTCTGAGGTTATTGTGAGCAAGGCTGACACTATGGCACTCTAGCCTGGGCAACAGAATAAGACTTTGTCTTTGAAAAAAAAGAATGTTAACATTAACCAAATGAATAACCCAAGCAAAAGTAATAGGTAAAATATCAAAAAAACAGGACAACCACAAAAATGCATGGCAAATTGATCTGGGCAAGGACTTCTTCAGTAATACCCACAAAGCATGGGCAACCAAAGCAAAAAAATCAATAGGAAAGAGACAACCCACAGAAAGGGAGAAAATGTCTGCAAACTACCCATCAGACCAGGGAATAATAACTAGAATATATAAGAAGCTCTAAATATGGAATGGGAAAAACTCAAATAATCTAATGAAAAAATAGGCAAAGGATGTGCATAGATATTTCTCAAAAATAAGACAAAAATGGCAAACAAGTATAAGAAAAAATGCTGAACAACATTAGTCATAGAGAAATGCAAATAAAAACTGCAACAAGATATTGTCTCACCCCTGTTAATACGGCTTTTTTTGATTAAAGAACAGATAATAACGAATGTAGATGAGGAAGTGGAGAAAGGGGAACCCTTGTACTTGGTTGATGGGAATATAGATTCGTGCAATCGCTATGAACAGTACAGAGGCTCCTCAAAGAAATGAAAATAGAGCAACCAAAGGACCAGCAATCCCACTGCTGAGTCTATATCCAAAGGAGGGGAATCCAGCATATGGAAAAGATTTCTGCACTCCCACATTTATTGTAGTTGATCGACTACAGCACTATAAAATATTAGGATTTAGAATCAACTTCAACACCCATCAACATGTGAATAAAGAATGCACAAAGGAATATTTTAATGTGTAGCCGCACAAAGAATAAAATATTGCCATTTCCAACGACGTGGATGGAACAGGAGAACAATATGTTAAGTAAATAAAACAAGCACAGAAAGACAAAAAGTATCACGTTTTTATTCATGTGTGAAAGCTAAATAGTAAAAACAATGGATCTCCTAGAGACAGAGAGTCAAATCATGGTTACTAGAGGCAGGGAAGGTTAGCGGGGGCTGGGAGCATAAAACAGGGATGATTAATGGATGCAAAAGTAGTTAAGTAGATAGAATGAGCAACATTGGATAGCAGAACAAAGTGTCTGTAATCATCAATAAGTTAGAGTATACTTTAACTCAAAGAGTGATATCGGAATATTCCTAACACAAAGAAATCATAAATGTTTAAGGTAATGGCACCCAAGTACCCTGATTTGATTAATTCACCTGTATGCCTATATCAAAGCATCACATCTACCTATAAAGATATGCAACTATTATGTACCTAAATAATTAAAAACTAAAAACTGCATGTTTACTGAAGTGGTTTACACACCAAGGACAAGAAAGGCCTTCATTATTCACTTATTTCAGCTCCCTCATTTGAGTTGAGGAAACTGAAACACCTCTATTCCCAGTCCTCAGTAAGCAGAAATCCCAGGTTATTTTAAAGGACAAAGGTGAGGATAGCTGTGGCTCCAGGAAGGCCACCTCTTTGAACCAGCACAGCATTCCTTTTGTTGGCAGTCACAAAAGATCCTAAGGAGTAGGGTCGCTGAGGATGTAGCTAAAGACAAGGCTGCACTTAGCCAGTGGAAGGTGATGGCAGCTGGCATTGTGGCGGAAGCTGACAGGGAACAGCAAAGCTCTTACAGGCATGTCCAACCTTTTGGTTTCTCTGCACCACATTGGAAGAGAAAGAGTTGTCTTGAGCCACATATTAAATACACAAACACTAATAAAACCTCATAAGTGAAAAAAAAAAAAGGTCCATGAGTCATTTTTGTGATATCCACCACCACAGATAAGCAAAGATGTCCTCACATGATCCACATCATACAACCTGTGGGCAGAACCAGAAGACTGGGGGTCACACAGACACACAGATAAAACCAGGAAATGCGCCACTTTCTGGATGAGGATGAGAACAACAGAGAAGACATTGTTTTCTTGCTCATTTTTAGAAATTGCTTCTATGAAGGTGGAGGAAACAGTTTGGATGCTTAATTAGACTTTCCAGGGATGAGAATTGATAATTCCCCTCCATGGGCAAGAAGAGGTTAAGTCACAGTGATTATAATCCATTATGTCAAAGATTATATCTGAGTTTGGAGTAGAGACGAGAAATGTTTCAAAAGAGAAAGAAGGGGAAGTTGAAGCATGCATGCTGTGTATGTCATCTCTGGGTGTGGTGCTATAAAAATCAAATAAACAATATTATTATAGATTGAAGGCTTTATATTTTTATTCACTCAAATAACCTCCTATCATATACTTAATACGTGCCAAGTCACTAGAATCACAAAAAAGAAAGATATAGTCCTTCCCTTCTTGAATCCCACAGCCTAGACAAGAGGCTCTGATCCAAGGAACTCCAGTATTGAATAGAAAGAAATGAACACTGCAGGAGACGTTTGAAGGACTGGGAGGGACAGACTTCTCTGGAGAAAAGTATCAAGAAAAATTTTATTGAAAAGATCACAATCTATGCATTTATGAATACACAAAGTTAATATACTTTGGGAAGTCGTAAGATCTCTTTCAAGCTGTGTTTTGCTTTTAGTGAGTACTTATTGTTAGTATTATATTACTGAGAACTGACAATGGAACATTATATATGTTTTATATAGTTCTTAGACTTCCCAATAGTTTACCATTTGATAATCACTAACTCATGAAATGATAAACTGAATAGCATACCTTATATCCTTACGTGTTCACCAAAGACAGCATTCTCCTCCTCTCTGAAATGTTTAAATACTGTGTTTATACATCTGTTGTATGCTTTCAAGACAATGTAAACATAGAAACATCTCAAAAATACATTGCAAAATGGCACACCAATGCATCATCTGGGAAACCGTACCCTGAGTGTGCTGGGTAAATTTAAATTCAATCAATACTAACCTATATGAATTTTAAAACCCCTGTTCTAGGTGAAGAACTGTGAGCCTGCTTTTAAAAGCAGCAATGAGAACTTCAAGCCATTCTCTCTTTATAGCATTACATCAAAGAGTTTGTAGTCCTATTCTTAAGTCCACAGCAAAGCTATTTCAATTAAATTACTGGGGTTTTTTTTTTTTTTAAGAATTTCCATGGTTTTTTTTTTTTTTAATTGGCCGGGACTGGATTTGAACCTGCCACCTCTGGCATATGGGACCAGCGCCCTATCCCTTTGAGCCACAGGTGCAGCCCTAAATTACTGTTCTTAAAGAAATTGTCACAAGTTTTAAAAGTTGCTGTTTCCAGATTTCCGAGACTCAGAGCCACTGATTAAAAATTTGAGTAATATTAGATAGATAACTGGGCTTTGGAGTGGCAGGTCAATATAATTTAGTGGAAAAAAACATTAGTGAAAGAATCAAGAAACCTGAGTTTCAGTCTTTGATTTCACTAGAATTGAACTGCTTTTCCCCGAGCTTCAGTTTTTCCCAGGTAAAATGAAGAAGCTAATAAGAACTTTAAAATTCTCTTCTGATCATAAAACTCTATTACAGTGCTGGGAAGACAGTAATTTTGCCAGTTATAAATTGGCAAAAGGGTCACTCTGGAAAATTTGTGCCTGAATGTACTGAGAGCTAAGACATATTTCCAGTCATGAATTTTGCAGGCTGACTTAATAACTCCCCTCCTCTAGAACTTCTATCTCCTGTTAGTATGTCTGTGATGACTTTCATCATATTGCATCTTGGACATTGTTGTCTGTCTTCCATGCCAGTGTGGAAGGCTCATAAGGTCAAGAACAGTCTCTTATTCATTATCCTGTTTTGCCAACACCCAGCAATGTGGATGGCTTACAGTGAGTGTTCAGTGGATGCCTGGCAAGTGAAACAACGAACAAATGCATCAATAGCTACTTAAAAAAACTGTCTAGAGGCTAAGCACCCATAGCTCAGTGGCTCGGGTGCCAGCCACATACATCCGGGCTGGCGAGTTCGAACCCAGCCTGGGCCTGCTAAACAACAATGATAACTACAACCAAAAGATAGCCACATGTTGTGATGGATCCCTGTAGTCCCAGCCACTTATGAGGCTGAGGCAAGAGAATCTCTTAAGTCCAAGAGTTTGAGGTTGCTATGAGGTGTGATGCCATAGCACTCTACCAAGGGTGACATAGTGAGACTCTATCTCAAAAACGAACAAACAGAAAACTGTCTAGAGATGGTCCTAGGAATTCTCTTAAACTAGTAACTCTTTTAAGTGATTTGCATAGTATTTTCTCATGCAAAGAATACCTTCATGACCCTGGTGTCTAAAGTATGAATAAACTGAGGGACTTGGCCAAGGGCACTGTGGAAAACTCTGCCAAATATTATGCATGTAAAGAGGAACTCTGAGCTGAGATTATCCTGTTGCAAGGTAATCTGGTATCTTTAAAAAGTAAAGAGACTTCTCAGTAAGGATAAAAAATTGAAAAGTGGCTTTTACTTTCATTCCTACCTGAAACATCATTAAAAGTACAACAAAGGGGTGTGTGTGTTGCACAAATGTTCAAAGACAGAGGAAAAGGCAGATAAGACAATAAAAACAAAATTTTAGAACTGACAAACCAGCTGGTGAAAATATAAAGGGGTTAGCAGATCTGAGAAAGCTGAATCCTAAGTCAGCAGTGGGGAAAACCAATAAATAAC
The DNA here is from genome assembly GCF_000181295.1 of Otolemur garnettii. Taxonomy (NCBI): domain Eukaryota; kingdom Metazoa; phylum Chordata; class Mammalia; order Primates; family Galagidae; genus Otolemur; species Otolemur garnettii. Next base: position 4,417,162 of record NW_003852455.1, on the reverse strand, counting down.
CTAACCTAGACTGCACCATTTTAAAAGGTTTAGACAGTGGTATCACCAGGTTTGTCCAGATGTGGGGTAAAGGAGACAGGGATAAAATATGTAAAAATTATGGAAAGTTTGTTTTTAAGAAGGTGTTATAACCTTAAGCCCTCGTCTATACATTAAGCATTTAAGCAACTGCCCTCCCTCATCACAGAAGAAGATTAGAGATTTATTCTTTGTAGTGGAAAGAAAAAGGTTCAATCTGTGGGCAGAGCAAGTACCACATTGAAAATTAGGAGATTAAATGAGCATTTATACAATGATTGGTGACAGCCAGAGAACCCTTAGAGCCAGGCCTTTACCACCAGGCAGAGGAGTGGAAGAGTCTTCTTTAAGAAATCATGTAAACATCAGAGATAAGACCTAAAGATACTGACATCAGGAGTTTCCCCTGTGAAAAGCCCACCAAGATCACTATACAATGAAGATCATTGTGGTTGACATACAGGGCTTCCTGTCACCTCCTTAGCCACCTACGCCCACTCTGAAATATGAACAGGCACCAAATATAAAAACATCTCCAGAAAGTCTCTAATATGAAAGATAGAAATCTAAACAAATGTAAACGAAAAAGCTGACTGGAAATAGAGAATATGGAGAGAGGCCAGACCTTCTAAGGAGTGGATCAATATTCTCAGCAAAATATTAGAAAATATTGATTGCATCAGTGAAATAAGAAATCATATTATAAACATTGTAACGGAAGTTTTAGCCATCGCAGTTAGGGAAGGAAAAGCAATCAAAGGCATCCATATAGGGTCAGAAGAGATCAAACTTTCACTCTTTGCAGATGATATGATTGTATA
>NW_003852455.1:4360880-4415600 GCF_000181295.1 Otolemur garnettii | reverse complement strand
GAAAACCCTTGAAGAAATCGGCCTGGGTGAATATTTTATGAGGAAGACCCTCTGGGTAATTGAAGCAGCATCAAAAATACACTACTGGGACCTGATCTGCACAGCCAAGAACACAGTGAGTAAAGCAAGCAGACAGCTTTACTTCTCCCCTCAGAATGGGAGAAGATAATTGCAGGTTATGTTTCCAACAAAGGTTTAATAACCAGAATCCACAGAGAACTCAAACGTATTAGTAAGAAAAGAACAAGTGATCACATCTGAGGGTGGGCAAGGGACTTGAAGAGCAACTTCTCTGAAGAAGACAGGAGCACAGGCCCTCAGACGTATGAAAAAATGCTCATCATCCTTAATCATCAGAGAAATGCAAATCAAAACTACTTTGAGATATCATCTAACTCCAGTAAGACTAGCCCATATCACAAAATCCCCAAACCAGAGATGTTGGCGTGGATGTGGAGAAAAGGGAACACTCCTACACTGCTGGTGGGAATGCAAACTAATACGCTCCTTTTGGAAAGATGTTTGGAGAACACTTAAAGAACTAAAAATAGACCTGCCATTCAATCCTACAATTCCTCTACTAGGTATATATCCAGAAGACTAAAAATCACACTATAACAAAGATATTTGTACCAGAATGTTTATTGCAGCCCAATTCATAATTGCTAAGTCATGGAAGAAGCCCAAGTGCCCATCAACCCACAAATGGATCAATAAATTGTAGTATAAGTACACCATGGAATATTATGCAGCCTTAAAGAAAGATGGAGACTTTACCTTTTTCATGTTTACATGGATAGAGCTGGAACATATTCTTCTTAGTGAAGTATCTCAAGAATGGAAGAAAAAGTATCCAATGTACTCACCCTTACTATGAAACCAATTTATAGCTTTCACATGAAAGCTATAACCCAATTATAGCCCAAGAATATGGGGAAATGGAATAGGGAGGGGAGGGGAGGGGAGAGAATGGGTGGAGGGAGGGTAATTGGTGGGACCACATCTACAGTGCCTCTTACAAGGGTACATGTGAAACTTACTGAGTGTAGAATATAAATGTCTTAACACAATAACTAAGAAAATGCCATAAAGGCTATGTTGACCAGTTTGATGAAAATATTTCAAATTGTATATAAAATTAGCATATTGTACCCTATGATTGCATTAATGTACATAGCTATGATTTAATAAAAAAGGAATAAAAAATTAAAAAAAGAAATCATATTATATGAAATTGAATAATCAAAGAAAGTCAACAAATAAAGCTCTTGGAAACTAAAAATCTGATACCAGAAATTAAAGACAAAAAAGATTAGTTTAAGAAAGAATAAGAAATAAATTAAGAAAGAATAAGAAATAAATTTGAGCCTATCATGTAGAAAATAGAGGAAAAACAAAAGAGATAGAAAACAGAAAATGAAGCATATGAGAAAACAAAATCTGGGACAAATAAATCCAGGATATCAAAATCCAAGTGACAAAATTTTCCAGAAGCTGGAACAAAACAAACAACAAAATAACCAGAGAATGAGAAATCATTTAAGAAAATCATCCAAAAAACCAAATTATTCCTAATTTTATAGAAATCAAAGAATTAAAAATATTTTTTTCTCGAATTAAAGATGGTCAAAGAGTTTCTACACAGTAAGTACACAGCGGAATGAGTTCAAATGAAACCACAAGAAGGTGAATCATTATCAATTTTCAGAACTGGAAGAAAAAAAATAGATCCTACTAAGTTCTAATAAAATGTATCAGGCATGTACAAAAAATAAGAAATCAGAATAATATCAGACCCAAACTTCAAAACTGGAAGAAGGAATATATTGTAGTAGTGTCATTTAAATTCTCAAGAAAAGTGATTTAAAATCTAGAATTCTACAACCAGCCAGATTATTATTCAAATATGAAGAAGCAATAAAGATATGTGCTGCTATACAAAGACACAGAAAATTTAACAATCATATATCTTTTTTTCCCAGGAATCTACTGGAGAAAATATTCCATCAAAAATAATAAAACAAACTAAGAAAGAACACAGAGCCTACAGGAAAACAAGGGAACAAGGATAGAGACCTCAGAGACTGTCCAGGGTGATGGTAAAGGAAATCCCAAGACCAAGCCAGTGCAGATAGAAGAAAAAGTGCACCCCTACAACACCCCGGCATCAGGTCCCAGGCGAGGACACTTTATGACAATGAGCGGGATGGAGTGTCTGTGCATCTGAATGACGTGAGATGAGATACAGAAGATGATCAGGGATTGGAGTTGAACAGTGAGGAGAATGTAGAAAGCAGAGCAAACAAAAACAAGACAATTACCAACCACAGAAAAAAATAAAACCTTCTGACAAAAGGAAGAGAAGTCATGGTTTAATTTGCCTCGGTCATGAAAAGTATTATTACAATAATGTAGCTACTCAACTAACCAAAATGGAAGAGCCCCTGGAAATGGCGAGATGGCAAGGATGCATGTTGTGGGGAGAATGGGACAGTGGGAGAGAGCTGAAAAGCGTTTCCTTGGTGTGACAACAAGAAATTCAGAGGTAGGAGGAAAGAATATCTTTAGAAGGGAAAGGTAAGTATCAGCAAGAGTGGAGAGTGATTGTCTCAATAGAGAAAAAATGGGACAGAGACAAGGAATTACTATCTTTCATAATATACCTTCTATCACTGTGACAAAAATAGCAAGTGAAAAGAGCAAAGGGATAGAAAGAAATCACCTCCAATTTTATGCATGAAGGATCGTTTTTGTACAGCTCTTACTCTAAAAGCATTCTGAAGAATGGCGTACAGGAGGCTGTAGTTTGTTCCCTGCCATTCTCCTGTCTTCACTAAGACATGATTCAATGGGGTCAATAGAGATCAAAAGATGTTGCCCAGAGAACAGACAAGGCTGTCCTGGCCATCTGTCTCACTGCTCCTTATGGTTGTTACAGGAAAATCATCTGCTGACCTTCATTTCAAAATCTTATTCATAAAATTTTCACCGGCCAGGCTGAAACCTTCTCTATATGAGGTACTTTCTAGATTTCAACTACTGATTATGGTTACCTAGTGCGGTAGGATGTGTCTTCCTAGCAGAGTTTTAAGAATTTGATCCAAAAGCAGTGTCTTTGTGGCTGCCATATTTCATCGACTAAAAATCTGTCAAGTTACAAATAAAAGCTCAGACTGGAATTGTTATACTTGCCGTTCATTCACACAATGAAACAAACCTAAATCCATCAGACTCAGCAAAAGCCCATGGTTATTAAGACAGAGATTAGGATGAGGCAGTTTTGAGATACATAACATAGTAATAGGTACATTTTATTGAATGCCTACTGTATGTGCGGTAAACACTTTCATAAGCTATCTAATTTAATCCTTAAAACAACTCTCTGAATAGGTACTATTATTACCTCCATTATATAGATACGAAAATCCAGGATTGGAGAGATTAGGACCCTTGTCCGGTGTCTTCAGTTAGGAAGTAGGCAGACAAAAATCAAGACCAGAATTGGATTTAGAAACTACTCTTTTAGTTTACCTATATTTTCCATAAAAAAAAATGTTTCATCAGAACATCAAAACCATTGAAAGAGGGATGGGTGAAGTTGGAGACAAACATTTCTCACGTGAGTCTTCATATATTTCAGGATAGAAGAGTTTGAAAAACTTCACACAACATAGTTGAAAAATGCATGTACATTAATTAGCACATTCTTGCATACTTTTTGCTGTCATTACAATTTTGAGACTTAATAATTTATAGATCTTCTGGCAGTGATTTTTAAGCCTGAGACATTCCAAAGGGTTCTTGGGCTTCTTTTCCTCTATAACATCAGTTTTTAAGTTTCTCAGCGCTAGAATTTCAGGGAGTGGAGAGCCGACAGTGAACAGAAATGAAACTCCCTGTTCCATTAAGCAAAGGAAGTGTGTCAGCAGCAGCAACTGGAGAAAGTCAGCCTGAAACACTGGATCACAGCATTTCCTCCGGCCCTGCCAGAGTGTTTGTAGGTATGCCTTGCTTTGCACAGTAGACGGGTTCTTGAAAAGCTAGTGAATTATTAAAGCTTCGTAAGTAGAATTGTGTTATAAAAGCCCCAGGAATCTAATTTTTTAAAGATGATTACATTAGTTAACATTTTTGAAATGTAAATGAAACCATCACCTGCGTTACATAATTTGTTACGGATTTCCACAATTTACCTCCAACCTTTCTCATAGGAGTCATCATCCACTGTATCCCGTCCCCAACCTTACGTGCTTCCTGAGAGGGCACTTTTTCTCATCATTACTATATTTAGCCTGTAGAACAGTGTCCAGGATAACAAATAGCTTTTAGATGAATTAATTCATCATTCCATTATTATTTTCCTAGTATGACATTTATGTTTCTTTACCTTTGTTCATATTATTCCATCAGCCTAGAATGCTTTTCCAGTGTTTTAGTTTCATCCTTCCCGCAAGAGTTCAAGCGCCAGCTCCTTCCTAGATCTGAGCTTCCTTTCTGTATCTCCAAAGATTATATTTAGATATCTATGTAATAGTAAATGGTCTAAACCTGTCTCATGCCTAGGCTCCTGACCTATAAAAACTACCCAAAGCAACCTGCACAAGATATGATAGTAAAAGTAAACTCATTTGAAATTTTCATACGCATTGCCACCTGTAAATTCTTAAGTTTCAGTTTGTGTATATCTTCAAAAGCCACCTTATGAGGTGTTCTTAAGGTCAAAAACTATGTGCTTTTTCATTTCTAGTCCTAATGACAAGCAATATGCATCGGGATAGACAAAGGGGTAAATGGGTATGACCAAACATGGACCCTTGTATTGATTAACTGTGTGTTTGTGGATAAGGCTCAGGTGATTTTTTAGATGTGATCTCATTTATTCTTTTAAGTTCACTTATGAGAATGCTACTTCTGATCCCTTATTCTGACATTTCTGAATAATCAGCAAAATATGTATCTGTTTCTCAATCCAATTCCCCAGCACAAGAGACTCTTAGACTACACTATCTACAGCAGTGACTCTCAAGCTGCAATCCCTAGACAAGCAGCATCCGCACCTCTTGGGAACTTGTTATAAAAGCAGATTCTTTTGCCCACCCCCGACCCACTGAATTGGAAACTCTGGGGTAGGGGACACCCATCTGTGTTTTAACAAGCCCACCATTATTGCGATGCACACTTAGTTGGACAACTTGGCAGATAATTATCCTTACTCTTCTGGTATGAGTAAGGCAATGTTCATAAACCTAATTGATGATATCAACCCTCAATTTATGATAGTCAAGTTCTGTCTTCTTAAGGAAATTAGACTTCAGGTTAGGCCAGTAAAATTCTGATCAAAAAGATTAGCAGATGAGCCAACTGACGTTACTACTTTTTCATTTTCAGAGTGTGACTAAAAACGATTGTTTTAAACTGTATACCGGGTACATGGCACACTGATGGCTCCAACCAGAGAAAAAAGAGTGAAATATACCAGAGTTTATTAATACCCCCACAAGTTGATGTACACTTGGGTTGGTTCCACATCTTAGTGATTGTAAATTGAGCTGTGACAAACAATCTGGTACAAATGTCCTAATGATAAATTGATCTTTTTTTTTCTCCTGAGGAAATACCTCGTAATGGGATTGTGAGATCAAATGGAAGGCCTGTTTTGAGTTCTTTGAGTGATCTCCAAACTTCCTTCCATGGAGGTTGCATTAGTTGACAGTCCCACCCACAGTATAAAAGTGTTCCCTTCTCTGCACATCCACACCAGTATCTGTAGCTTTGAGACTTTGTGATGTGGGTTATTCTCACAGGAGTTAGGTGGTATCTCAGGGTGGTTTTGATTTGCATTTCTCTGATGACTAGGGATAATGAGCATTTTTTTCTTATGTTTGTTGGCCATTTGTCTGTCCTCCTCAGAGACTAGATCAGCCATAAAAAAGATAAAGATTTTACATCTTTGTATTAATCTGGATAACATTCTCTTTAGTAAAGTATCACAAGAATGGAAAAGCAAGCATCCAATATATTCAATACTAATATGAAGGCTGGAGATCAGCGGTTCTCAACCTGTAGGTTGCAACCCACAGGAACTGTATTAAAGGGCTGCAGCATTAGGAAGGTTGAGAACCACTCAACTGTCGATGAAATGATACATGTCCACTCAAGAGAAAAACCTAATTAAATTTACTTCAAGTTGGGGGAAGGGGGAGAGAAGAGCAGGAGGAGAGGGGAGGGGGAAGGGGGGTTGGTGTGCTTCCACCTAACGGGTACAATGTAGGGGTACATGGCACACCTCCTAGGCGAGGGGCACAACCTCCTAGGTGTAGGGACTTTACCTAACAAATGCAGACATTGTAACCTAATCATTTGTACCCTCATATTAACCTGAAATAAAAAAAAAATAAATAAAGAGCAGAATTTTTTAAATTTTAGTGGAAAAAGAAAGAAAGAAAAATAAGTGAAATAGAACTACCCAAGATGAAGGAGAAAACTAACAAAGGCAGCAAGGAAGCCGAATTTTAAAAGGAATATGGAGGAATATGGAACCAATTCCAGACCAATCACAGCTGGTGCTGAAGTAGGAGGAGAAGCAATGACAAGGGGAAGAAGGAATCTGGAGGTAAGATTAAGAAAGGCAGTGCCCTCCAGGATCAGGGAGGAATTCTGTTATGCATCAGGCATGTTCACGTGCAGTGGTATGAAGGATACTGCAAGCTGCATCTAGTTCTATGCAGAGGGTCTCACCTGATGGTGGCGGTATTAAGGCAAGAATCCAGCCCCATACGAAAGTAACAACCATAGCCACAGCAGCAGTTGTTATTATCAGGCACTAATTTTATGCTTACTTCTTTATATATTTTGTTCTCATTTGCCCCATTAACTTTGAAAGAGAGCTATAGTACAACTTAGGAAGCAAAGATACAGAAATATATCTTGCCGAGTTACAGAGATTAAAAAGTTGCTAGTAGTATGGTCTGATTTCAAGTCTTGTGATCTTTCTACCACACCACAAGCTTCCCACCTAAACAGGATAACTGAGCTGAGGTCTAGAAAAAGAAGATGCAGCTCCATGCTTAATTACGCCCCTACCGGTAGAAGCCACAGCAAGGTGCATGAGAGCTGTGGGCTCTTTCTCCAATGCACAGGATAGGTGGGAACTCTGGATGATTCTCCTCAGCAGCTCATTAGCGTAGGCCTCGGGTTGAGACTAATTCTGCAGATTAGGCTTCCTGAAGGTTAATAAAATCTGTATGTGCATTGCTGGACTAACTTTTCAGTAACAAAGACAGGTTTATTAGACCGTCTTCTCAGACTAGAGCTAAATACGCTTTGATGTTAAGTAGTAGGGAAGCACGTGGACTCTGAAGCCTGCCTGTGTGACCTGGGTAAATCACTTATTATCTCTATGCCCAAGTTTTCCAGTCACTAAAATAAAGACAACAGAGCCTGGCTGACTGGGTTGCTATGAGGCTTTAATGACTCAATATATATAAAGCACAGGGCAAAATGCATAGGAAAAGCAACATGAGCATTATTTCAAAAGACTCCATTATCTTCTCAAATGTCCTTTCAATGTCTGACATGGAAAAAAACATGAAACTATGACGCATAAAGAGATTTTTTTACGTTCAGGTAGATCTGTTTAATAGTTTATAACTTAGCCCAATACCTGGTGTACCGATGCTGTACGGAAAAAATCTGTAATATGGATAATAAATTTGAAAGAAATAAATGTCTACTCATAATTAAAGCATTGTTACCCAAATATTATCACTTTTATTACAATCTATCTACTCATTGAGATACAAATTTTACGCTATTGTAAGCAGTATATATACAGCTATGTACACAGACTCATATCTACGATTATTTTATAATTGTCATTATATTGTATTTCTACTCGTAATTCACATTCACAAACATGTTAGGGACTGATAAGTATTTCCCTTTATTTTATTCTTTGCATAACTAAGAAATCCAGTTTATTAACCTTGAAACTTTCAGAACTTGGAAAACTTCCATCTGAAAGCAAAAAAATGCTGCTTCTATCTAAAATGACCGGGAGCCAATCAAACATTGGGAGAGATAGTTATTGGTTTTTAAATGGTTTGAAGACAATGAAGGACTGAGTGCAATTATTTTTGAATAATATATTACTAATGATTGAGAACGAAAAGAAAATTGTATCTCCTTTCCGTAATGTCAGTAAAACACTCAGCACTTGTTGAAGGCTCGCCATTTGTTAGTCTTTCTTTTTTTTTCCGACTAGGGCTGACAGAGGGAAGAAAGAAAACCATATCCACCAAATCAACTTCCCATATGACTGATGTATAAACACGCTCACCTGAATAGTAAGGAGGACACACGTGAGGGTGAACAAAAGATGTTAAAACATAGCGGACAATCTGCTGAGCAAAAAATGCCACCACCTTGGCCAAAGAGGTAGGAGAGAACAAGCAGCCAACCAGAAATGATTAAACAGAGCACGTCCACTCTAGTTCCTACATAAACACCTCGTATATGCTGGTTCTTACACTCTCAACAATGAGAAGAATCTTGCCTTCAATCCACCTTTGTTTTGCAGATGAAGAACAAGGCCCGAGAAAGAAAGTGAACAGCTTAAATTCACATTAATGAGATGGAGCAGGAATTAGAATTCAAACGATAGGTCTCTGAGGTCCCAAGCCAGGGTCTTTTCCACAAAGTCAGCACAGCCATTCTCCAATTCAGACACCGGCCTGTCCCCTTTATGGGTCACAATCATGCTGAGTGTGAACGTCAGCCCACTCACACTTTCCCCCAAGTCTTAGAGCTTTCTCAGTCAGAATCAAATGAATTGCTCAACCCAGTTAGTTATAAACCCAACACCTTCACTCACACAATTCACAGCCTTTACATGCTAGCTCAAACTTATACTGAGTCCTCAAAACTGGACGCGGTTATTATGATCACCCTGATTTATTTTATACAGATGTCTCAAGAGGATCAAGGAAAAATACACTCATGCTCAAAATCCAGTTTCTTTGTAATAATAAAATAAAAATCAGGCTCGACACCTGTAGCTCAAGCAGCTAGGGCACCAGCCACATACACCGGACCTGGCAGGTTCGAATCCAGCCCAGGCTGCCAAACAACAATGACAACTACAGCCAAGAAATAGCTGGACGTTGTGCCGGGCGCTTGTGATCCCACCTACTTGGGAGGCTGAGGCAAGAGAATCACTTGAGCCCAAGAGTTTGAGGTTGCTATGAGCTATGACGCAACAGCACTCTACCAAGGGTGACATAGTGAGACTCTGTCTCAAAAAAATAAAATAAAATAAAACATAAATAAAAATCAATAATCAATGACTTAAAAATAAAAAAGTTTAATACACTGACCTCCAGAGAGGATAATGAAGTGGTTTTTCCCCAGGTTTGTCCACAGAGTTAATATAGGAAGCAGAATCTGAACCATGTTTTCTAACACGGAATAATCTAATCGACTATTAGGATGTAATTGTCTGTTAGATTAATATTCAGGGTGTCTATGAAGTTCATGTGCAGTTTACTATGTTAAATTATTTGAAATTGCACATGAACTTTATGTCCACGCGGTCTGTATTAGAATACTAGTTTATTTCATGAGAACATGCATCCTGTTTATTCTATGCTTCAGAATGTCACCCCAGGATATGACACCATGATGCCGCAATAGGCATACTCCCTCCCCCAATCCCGTTTGAAAAGCTCAGGCTTAAAACATTTAACAAATAGTAGGTGCTCAAATCAATTCAAGGTGGAGTGCAGAGGAAGGAGGAAGTGGGGAGAGGGGAGGCAGGGGGATTGGTGTGCTCCCACTTAATGGGCACGATACATACATACAATGCTGGGGTGTATGGCACACCTCTTGGGAGCAGGACACAATTATAAGACGGACTTTACCTAACAAATATAAAAATTGTAACCTAATTCTTTGTACCCTCAAATTAACCTGAAACAATAAAAAAAATATTGCTCATTGATTCACTTATTCAATCATTTTATTTTAACAGACCAAGACTGATTGATAGATGTGCCATTGCTTTGGTTGTCTCCCTTACCCCAGTGTTACTAAGGGTTTACAATACAGTATTTTCATCAGCAGCGTGCTTTTTATGCTTTTGTGAGTACAAAATCCATAAGTACAAAGTACCCATTGCATCTCCACTTTGAATTATTTAGAGGTTTGTAAACAAAGAGCAATTTACATGGCAATCTTAATCTTGACACATAGCAAATACCTCTCCCTTAAATCACAGAAGAAAAGGAAAGCAAATTCAATTTTAGATAGTGCTGGAAATGTTGAAGACATTTTAAAATGAAATAAGAGCCTTTAGAAAAGCTCCTCAATAATCTAATTTTAAAGTTTCCAGAGTTTGCAACTGGAGTGATCATACAATAAATCGTAAGTAATTGCCTTATTTGCAGACCATCTAAGTACAATTTAAATATGTGATTGAGACCAAGGGCATAAAAACATTTCAACACATTTTGAAGCCAGAAACATATCTAGATTTTCAGCTTCCAAATAGCTGAAAAGGATTTACCTAATTTACCTTGTGTTGAGGTTAGTTTGACCTGTTTCAATGTTCTCAGTATTTGAAGAATTTAAGAAGAACCTGATTGTAGAAATGAATGGGGTAGGAAGAGATTGGCATTGCCGCCACCGCCACCTCCTGACTACTTGTTAAGGGAAACTGCAATGTGTTTAGTTGTCCTCTGAATAGTCTCTGAAAGTTTCTGGATTTTTTTTTTCAGTCTAATCCCCTTGGGCTGCTTCTCAGGCTAATAGCCAGTCTATAAACCAGAGAGAGACAAAAATCTAACCACAGAGCAGCAGCTTCTCTTTACTTCTTGTATGTAGTTGAAGGTCCCACTTTCCATTATTGGTGCCCTCTGAATTATTAGAGATGGGATTAGTTTCAGGTCAAAATCCAGGCAGAGGGTGTATTAAAGAAAAAAGAAAAGGTCTGTGAAGGGGCAGCAGGTGTCCTTTGGGACTTCGCCAAAGTACCACCGTCTGTAGCATTCAAGTAGCTAAATACCATGGCCTTCCTGGGTAGAAGTCTCATATTCCCAAAGACAAAGAGATAGGAACTATTTCAAAAAGTAACTGTAGAGATGAGAAAACTAAAATTAGAACTATTGACATAGATCCTCGGAAAAATCCTACCATGTTCTGCACGCAAGGATGCTAAGAAGACGAGGAAGAAGATGTTGGGGAAATGACGTGTTGTCTTAGCCTCAGAATCTTGTCATCTATTTTACATATCTATTTTCTATCCCAAGTTTATAATACAGGATTTAAGTCTGTCTTCTACATACACACACTCTCTTAACACTAAGGAGGGTGATCCTACCAGACAAGGCCCAGGCAACAAGTCCTATAGTGTCCATGATAAAGGACACAGGTGCGTGTTATAGTTTCATAGTAAACTATAACACCCTATAGTTTATTTACTGATACATAATTGGGGATGTATATCCTAATCGTCCACACATTTGTTAATACAGTTCCACATATTACAGGGTGCCGAGTTGTTCTGAGGTACCCCCTGACTAAGAGCCCCTGTTAATGGCCAGAATTTATACAGTCTATGTTTCAAGCCCATCCAGGATATAATACTTGACTGAATGTATCTCCAGCCCAAACCTACAGGATCTTGTACAAGGTCAGACAATTAAATTAATGAACTCATCCTAGAAAAAGTGCCTCAGACCTCACCGCTGAATATCACGACAGTTACCTTCCAAGTCCTTCCCTTGGGAAGCTTTGCACTGATGCCAGTGCTTAGTCCACCCTTCAAAGCAATTTTGGAGCTCTTTTCCTGGAATGGCCATCAGAGATGTCATCGTCTGGAGGTTTGGTAATTAAGTTTGTGAACTTATCCTGGAAAGAGTGCTCTGAAGGGTGGACTAGGCACTGGCGTGGGCGCATAGCTTTGCACCGGGGGTACTTCAAAGATGACTGTAGTGCTATTCAGCAATGAGGTATGAAGCGCATTTTCTAAGATGAGTTCATGAACTTAATGGCCCGACCTTATATAACTGCCTGGAAACTAAGTCCTACCAACAACAAAGACAAATCCAGGTATTAGAGAAGTTGCCATCAAAAATGTAGAATAAGCACAAAAGAAATCCCTTTTGGTAAATTGAAGCCTTTGTGAAGTCAATGAAGATGATTTACTACGTGCCTATGCAGGAAGCTCGCTGCTCAAACTACAAAGATGGCAAAGGACCAATTTCTACCGTCCAGGATTCATAGTCTAGTGAAAAGACAAACACAGCTAATAATGATGAAAGTCAGGCTCATTCTAAACAACTCTAAATGCTTTAGTAGCATGAATTTTATTTCAAAATCATGGTATGGTATGGTGCTTGGGTGTGTATAATAATTATGATTTTACAGAGAAACCGAGGTAAGATGATTTGCTTACGTCACTTAGTCTTTCTGACTCTCTGTTTTGTTATCTCTAAAATGAAGTTAAAATGCATAATCAGAGGGTTTTAAGGGAGATGACATACACCAAAAGCCCTTTCGAAAAAAACACAAAGTGCCTCACGAACATTATTTATGGCTGTTGACATGTAACAAATCAGGAAACCCAATGTTAACAATAAAACATTATTGGTCACTTAGTAAGCACAAAACCCCACAGAATCAATACTTTAGAAGCTTTAAAGTATGAAGGGACAGGGATAAGGGAATGGCAAATAACTCGCTGGCCACTCCCAGAGACATTATTAAAGTTAACAAGCTTCATAATAACCACCAAGTCAGACAACGGGTTACTAACTAGGTGGGCAGTTGGAACAGCTTTTAGAGTAGATACATAGCTCGAGTTCAAGTGTTCGCCCACACAATAATTTTGTTTAAAGAAACCAAAGGAAGGAAAAAAAAGGCAGGCATTATTATTGTGGAATATTGCTAAGTGCCTCTTTGGAGGTCATTAATCACTGTAAGACGTCCTATTCTAACCTCCTGAGTAACCTACTAGAACTCTGAAAGATGAATGGAGAAGACAGATGCAATGTCAGAGACTGATCGCTTTTGAGCCTGTTCACATACCCCTAGATTATAAACTCCTCAAGGTTAAGGCCATACACGATTTATATCTCTATCCTTTCACTTAACAATTTGCCCAGAACAACGTGGCAACTAAACAGTGTATTTTGAATAAAATGGACCACCTTTAAGAGTTAAGAATCTTAAGAACCCGAGAGGGAAAGCACTTTGTCCAAAGTTACACCATTAGAGCTGGGGGCAGGACCTAGCTCTTTTATGCCCAATGCTTATTCTATTACATTATGATTTAACTGTGTTATATTTTACTTATCCCACCGCAATGGCCTCCATATTTTGTTGTTGTTTAAATTACAAAATAGCTCTTCTTAACATCATTTTCTGATTCTGCTAAATGAATAAACTTTTTAGACATTTCCTTTTTCCCCTGCAGGGTGAACCACCCTGGCTTCAGAGAAATAACTGTTCTACACCTCAGATGTGTTGCCTTATGCTCCTGCCTGGACCCTGATGACTGGCATGAAACCCAGAACAGAGAATTTGTTTTCATGGGGAACACATGTGTAGGTCTTCAGTGAGGTAGCAAGTCTCACTGCTGCCTTCTATCTTCTGGACTCAAACTGACGTTTCTGGGAACACTCCTATTAACTAAACTTCTTTCACCTCTCTCAAGTAACAGTCTTCTGGGTGCATGAAATTGGCATGAAAATTAAGGCAATTCACTTTAACATATATAATCCTACCATGTAAACCAAAATGTTTTACCTGAAGCAGACACCTAGTTGGCTGCAGAAATGTTGCAGCTCAGCTTAGGCCTACGAGAAGGTTACTATATTAATGGAGGTAGGAGAGTGAGATCTTTGAGAGTAGAGATTCCATCTTGGTTTACCTTACTTTCTGAGAACTAAGAACATAGGGCATATACTGGGTAAACATAAATATTTGTCTAAACAAACAGCACAAAAATTACAATGATTCTAAGAAATACAATATGTGAGGAATAAACAAGTACTTAAGTCATACAGTGAATACTAATGAAATATTAATTCAGTGTGGGAGAGGTCAGGTTTTATGCAGCAAGGGACATGTCAGATGAAACTCAAAGAGAATTAAACAAAGAGATACGACAAGGGGAAGAGGGTAAAGCTATAGTCATTTTGTTAAGCCGTGCCTTGATTTAAGCAGTCTAATATCACCGCATTACTATGAGTTAGCATCAGGACAATTGTCAGTGGCTCACAATGAACTTAGAGAATAAATATTTTCAAACAATTGGGGCTTGAAAGTAAATGGTTTGAAAAAGCACAGAGGGGTATTTAAAAGTGAGACTGTTTTCTGATCTAACCGTGAAGAAGGCAATTTGTTTTCCATTTCATTTCTGTCCTCTACGAAAAAAGCAGCCAGAAGACCTAGAACAGGATCACATATCCCTGATCTTCCCTATTGATTAGTCACATAATATCAGATCTTCTTTACTGAGGTCCCTAGAGTGGTCTTTCTACGATACAAATCATTCCCTTCTATCTAAACTAGTGCTTCTTAAACTTTAATGCGCACAAATGACCATCAGCTTTCGTTGGAATCTAGTTGATGTAGTAATTCCAAGGTAGAACCTGAAATTCAGCAGTTCTAACAAGTTCCCAGATGATGCCAAGGCTGCTGGTCTGTGGACCACTAGTAGCAAGGCCTTACATCAGTGGTTAACTCCATATCTCCATCAGCATCACTTGGGAAGCTGTTTAAAAATACCTATGCCCCAGTCTCACCCTAGAACCAATTAAACCAGAAGCTCTAGAGCTATGGCCTGAGCATCTTTAATAATCTTTTGATTATTATTTTTTTTTTTGAGACAGAGTCTCACTATGTCACCCTCGGTAGAGTGCCGTGGCATCACAGTTCACAGCAACCTGCAACTCTTGGGCTTAAGCAATTCTCTTGCCTCAGCCTCCTGAGTAGCTGGGATTACAGGCTCCTGCCACAATGCCTAGCTATTTTTCTGTTGCAGTTGTCATTGTTGTTTATCAGGCCCAGGCCAGGTTCAAACCCGCCAGCCTGCGTGTATATGGCTGGCACCATAACCACTGTGCTACGGGCACCACTTCTTTACATTTGAAAAGCTCTACAGGTAATATGTTAGTCTGAGACTGAAAACCCAGCCAAACAACCAGAAAAAAAATGTGATACAGACAGGAGAGGAAAAAAGGAGAGAAAGTAGATAGTTAGAAGATAGATAGCTAGATGGATAGAGTGAGCCCCTTTCCTCACCATAAATCAATGCTTCCCAAACTTTAATGTGCATGCAAATTACCTAAGGTTTTTTTTTTTTGTTTAATCAGATTCTGATTCAATGGGCCTCTTGTAAAGATCAAAATTCTCCAATTCTAGATAAAAAACAATCTGCAAACCACATATTGATTGTCAAGAGTCTCAATCAGTGGTTCTCAAACATTGTTGTACCTGGGCACCTTTGAAAAATGCCTCTGCTTTTCTCCCACCACAAATTCTAATTCGATTGCCATGGGTGCCACCCGAAGATAAGGATGTCTGGAGAGCAGGCTGGATTCTAATGGGCAGCAAAATTTGTCAGTCACAGTTCTAAATACTGAGTATATTTAAGAATCTCAAGTCCTTGGGACCCCAAAGGCACAAATTCTGTCAAGCTGCTAAGATTGTGCATCAGCCCAGATCTTTGAGACAATATTAATTACATGGTACAGAAAGATCACTTAGATTGCACATTGATCCCGGAGCCACCCGATGTGTTTTCCTCTCCTCTTTACCCTGGATGACAGGGACTGATGCAAACTGGTAAGTAAGGAAGCAAAAATAAATTGATCTTACTACATATTTGTTTATAACTAAAGTTCAACTTGGAGGACACCCTGGAGAAGTGCTTTATGAAAGGTTTTCAAAGTACTAGGAGCAATGTGAAAGTTTTCAATTGATGGTGACAAGATTCAAGATTAAATGGGCTATTTGATTCGGGGGAGAATGGGGAACTCTGAAACCCTCAAATGAATCATACAATATGACTTTTTGGACTCTATCTTAATAGATTTTCCAATAGAAAAAAAATTCTATGTACTTACATTTGAGAATGTCTTCCTAAAATTAGATTTGCGTCTACTGGGAGAAGAAGTTTGAACATGTCAACATAAAGTATGAAAGCCGTACCAATTGGAATGAAAGATGGATACATACTCCTCTTAATATACTCTTTTCTCCTCTAGAATAAAAATATCAAGTTAGCTACCATTTTTAGCTGTTCTATTTGCATCAGTGTAGAAAGTGAGGCCAAGTATAAGTAATTAGCTATTCTTAATCTGATTGCTAACTGGCTAACTCAGCTTCATAAAGTTCAGGAATTAACGTACATAAAGACTTTTGTCTTATCTTTTGTCAAAGGCAATTATGGGACCTCTGCAAAATGATCACAGTGTTGGCTTATAACAAAAGTCTTCATTGCTACAGCGCTGTACTTGCTGTACTGCTGCTATCTGGATTGACCTACAACTTCTGGCCTGTTCCTGTTCAGAGGTATTTCTGAGATTCTTCCTGCTTTTTGAACTTACCAAGACTGGAAGAATAGCTAGAACTCTACTGCTAGCAATCTGAGATATAAACCACCAGGAACTCTGAGTAATATGTAGCATGTTTCATGGGTAACAAAGGAAAATGAAAGATTATTGCTGAGAAATACCTCCTCTATTTACGATGGACCAGGAATTGGAGGCAAAAATGTTACCAAGAACTCTTGCCAAATAACCAAATTGAATGGCCAAATAGCAGGTGTCATCTAAACACGAAAAACTGTTTCACAGTAAAACAATACTCTTTCTGTTGCTAAGCTTATATTCCAGAAATGCTTAATCAACTACAATATTACAGACCTTTATTTGTTAAAAAAGACAGGCTTTCATTTTAAAATGAATTCAATAATAGAGTTAATAACTATATGCCTCATGTATATTTATAGATATGGATTCTCTCATATGTGTACATCATTGTCAGACATGGAGATGTCCATCAATGTATCGTGAAAATAATTTGTCTAAACTGAAAATTACCAGCTAGTCTTAATCTATGTCGATTCAGTTCCTTGTATATTGTAAGTGCTTACCTAGGTTCAAATACGTTAAATCTACTAATTAAATACTTAAAATACTTTCTTGAACATTAACTGGTATCATTCCATAGTCCTGTTTTATTAATCAGCCCAGAAATAGGTAACCCACCACCACTCCCTGATGCTGGGTACATTACCACAGTGACTGACATATTCCTGGTTTAAAAATAAAACCTTGTTTCAAATATAGCTTCTCAAGTTCTGGGTAATGAATATAGTTTCATAAAAGTTGACATCATTTCTTCTGGCTTCACCAGAATGAAAGACACCCAATATTCCTACTGGATATCTGACCACACTCCTCAAGCCTCTCCCAACCTGGTGGGCGTTTAGAGGAGGAGAAACAGACCGGC
Source organism: Otolemur garnettii (assembly GCF_000181295.1). Lineage (NCBI taxonomy): Eukaryota > Metazoa > Chordata > Mammalia > Primates > Galagidae > Otolemur > Otolemur garnettii. The sequence goes on along the minus strand of NW_003852455.1, from coordinate 4,398,083 downwards.
ATAGATGGGGTTAAATCCAAAGGCTATCTGAGCTTACAATTTTAATAGTCATCTCTTTATGTGTGTTGAATATGCCATCCAGAAGTTATTTTTGCAGTTCACTTACCAGTTGGTATGTGTACAGGATGCAGATTTGCTTATGAGAATATTAGTACATACATGTTTAGAACTAGCCAAGGCACCGTGCTTTCGAACCAAGCGGTACTCCGATACACCGTTCTTCTTAGAGGTCAGTTCTAACGCATGCTGTTTCAAATAGACCCAATTTCTCTGCTGATATACATTCAAAATGCAGTAGGATGTGGTCATACACACCCAGAAATACCATCTTCATATGGTGGGGGTAGAGAAATCCAAAGATTTTTATTTTTTGGCAATGGCTTATTGGATATCAGATACAAACGTTCCTGTCAGCAATTCTGAAGCAAATGAAATATGTTTGAGTCCATCCATTACACAGAAAAGCAACTGCTTTACCAACACATCTTTCCTCCTCCTCCATTTTGGGGGGGCTCTCCTACCCCCCACAGAAAAACTCATCACACTTCACTACGCAACTGATGGAGTATTAAACACTGTCTTCAAAGCTGTGGGAGTTAAAAAGAAGTCGCCTTCCTGCCACACTTCCCCGGTGCTGCAACGGACAGAGCATCTCCTCCTCTGTCGACCTAGTATGATGCTCGCTCCCCAAGCACTGCAGTCCTCTCGCTGAGGATTGCCCTGGCCACACGCACATGCAGCGGGAAGTCCCCCGATAGGGACAACCACATACCTTTGCTCTCCATGTCGGTCCCTTTCGAGTGCTGGGAAGTTCAATGGAAGTTGGCCGGAAGACGTGGGTCCGCTTCAGATTCCCAAATCTGGGAAGCCAATCTGATGATTTCGCCCGTACTTCCTTCCTTCCCCTCAGGCTTCCTGAAAGATGGGATTTCTTAAACCTTGAAGCTGCAATCAGCCACCAAAGGACACTTAGCAGCAGCAGCAGCTTGCCTCTACAGAGCATAGGCTGAGACGCGCATCTGATACTGAAATGCATGCACGGTGCCCGCTCAGATTTCTTTTTATTTTTTTATTTTTTTACCTGGGCCTGGAAGCTGCGAGCAGGAGCTGTCCTCCGAGCGTGGTGCTGCAGGTGTAGTGACAGATCATCCCACTTTGCTCTCTGGATGTACAGCAGATTTGCATGGGCGCTGGCACGCATGCGCAGGGCGTTCCCCCTCCCCTGTCCCCGCCTCCCGCTCCCCCGCCCCCTTCGCTTAGTTCCCCAATACGGTCCTCAGTTATCCCAGCTGAAGAGCTGTAGCATTCGGTCACAGGGAAGCGCTGCTAAAAATAAACGCCGGACCGGATTTTCCTCTGCAAACTAGAAAATGGACTGAACTGGGACTGTGCATCAGACACATACATACGATTCTTCAGGAAGGATTGCTAAAGCCTTAGGGGAAGCAGGGGTCTCCTGGCAGGGTATGGTTTTATTCCTTAGGCAGAGACAAGGGATTTACGAATCCGATTTAATTAACGTTCACCATTGGGGTTTCTCTTCCTGTTGGCTGCAGTAACTTTCCAGGTGTCTGCTTCCCTCTCCTCTCCCCAGACTTCCCATCTCTCCTTATATTCTCGTATTGTTTTGTTTTCTTTTTCAGGAATGGGGTAGTAGTCCTGGAGCTGCCAAAGGTTAATATTCTCCTGCTTTGCTGAGACTCAGTGTTTTCCTCCCTCCACGTCGACACTATTGTACGAGCAGGCAGCAAGGCTTCTAAAGTTCTCCAAACAAACAAAACATAATAAAGAACACAAAAATGTACTGAAGACATTTGTAGATGCTCTTCATAGCTACAACAATCTACCAAGAAGCAAGACCCCAAAGCTTGCAAGGTTACAAGTACTATTAAAATGAAACACCGTATCATCTTTGTGAAGTTGGAGAGGAATGTTCTCTTTCTTGTATAAGGCTCTAGAGAAAACTGTTAAGCCAAAAATTCCTTGAAGTGCTACTTTCATAACTAAATATTTTAAAGCCCACATTGTATTAGTTTATATAAAAAATATTTAACAGGAAAAAATATGGTGCATCTACTACCTTTATTCAATAGTTCAAATTCTCCCAGGAGAATATTCTCAGGCACAAAAGCGAATTCAGAAGCCCTGTTACCTAGAATGGTTAAGGAAAGAGATGTGCAGGTTAATCACACAATTGAGATCACCCGAAGATCCTTCCTCTGTAGACTTGTATTCCCAATTTCCAACATATTGACATACAATAAAATGTACTCCTAACAAGAAACCTGAGGCTAACTCTAATGTAATCATTTTCTGGTGATTTAGAGGCATCCTGGGATTTTCCAGTGCCAGGGCTATGATTACAAATAGAAATCATGGCGGTTCAGCCAGACATGGACATTTATTTAGTGGAGGACTCCCACAGCATCTAGAAATATGGGATTAAAGAGGTCATAACTTAGGGTTTACTAATTTTTAGATTCTCTAATTAATGTTCCAAAAAATCACAAAACTCAGGGTATCTTTTAAATGTTGGATAGGTTTAGGAAGTAGGCTAATGGTGGGAGTAGATTTGCTCCTTAAGAGCAATATCCTATTTCACTGAGATTAAGCAAATCCTCCTTTTTTTTTTTGTTGTTGTTGTTGTTGTTGAGACAGAGTCTGACTATGTCGTCCTCAGTAGAGTGTGTGGTGTCACAGCTCACAGCAACCTCAAACTCTTGGGCTTAAGCAATTCTCTTGCCTTGGCCTCCCAAGTAGCTGGGACTACAGGTGCCTGCCACAACACCTAGCTATTTTTTGTTGCAGTTGTCATTGTTGTTTAGCTGGCCTAGGCCAGGTTCAAACACACCACCCTCAGTGTTTGTGAGGGTGTAACCACTGTGCTACAGGCACTGAGCCAAATTCTCCACTCAATACTATACCAAATTACATACTTGAAGTTATTCCTTCTTGAAAGTTATGGAGCACATCTGTATATACTCTTAATATTTTATGGATGGAGTAACTAAAGGCAGAGGGGTGGTACTTAACTTGATAAGACCACATTGTGGAGCAGATTGGTCTCAGAACCTGAGTTTCTTGCCTTGAATGTACAGGCAAAAATCCATCTACTCCTGGATGATTTCTTACATAACTGCCTCCCTGTTATCTATAGTAAATGAGAACAAGGAGAGCCTTCTAGATCATAAATTTTCTTTATTTTGATTTATAATTTTAAAAATCCAGGTGCTTTATAAATAGAAAACAAATCAAAGTTAGTGCAAAATTTGTGGTCTGACACTCAAGATCTTGCTGTTCTTCTCCAAGCTTAACACCTAGACAGTAGTAGCAATTACTCTAAAAAACCCTCAAAATGTTCCTTTTCAATACCTTTACTTGCATAGTTACGGGGGGATACATTTACCTCATCCACCCCACCTACCACAAGTGTCTGTGTACCCAAATCTTATGTTTTCCTCAAACTCCAGCTAAAGTTCCTTCCCACTCTTGAAGTCTTCCTTGCTTTAGTCTGAGAATATTCTCTGCAAGGTCACTGATGATTCTATGCCTTTCCTTCTCTTACAGCACTTATTTACTTTCTATTCTGTGTCATAATTACTTATGGAAATATCTTATTCCTTTTTTCCACCCTAACTTTTAAAAGCAGGTCCCTAATTTTTCACGGTACTCTACCAAGTGTCTTGAACACAGGAAACAATGATAAACGTCTGAATTAATAATATTCAGTATATATATTTTGTGACATTGACTACAGGCTCTAAGATAACAATTAATGATGATGATAATATGCAGCTAGCATGTTTTAATTAATTCTACCTTTCTAAGACTGTATAAGGTTAATATTATTGTCCCCTCTATTTTAAAGATGAACAACCTGAGACACGGGGAAGTTAAGGTATCAATAAAATATGATCTCTTTCCTACAGAATCATAAAGCTTATTAATGATGATAGAAAGAGAAATTATTTTTTTTAATGGTGAGGTGTAAGGCAGAGGTTGTCCCAGTGGAGTGGGAGTGCAGGAGAAGTGGCAGTTAGCCAGCCTGGGGATTTTAAGAAAGTTTCCTAGAAGAGATACGTGGAGATACCTCTTGAAGCCAGAGCTTCACAGGGTTGGGGGGCAGAGGAGGGCAAGGAACCATATGAGACTCCAAAAGTGCCTTTGAACATGAGAAGTTATTGTCATTGTCCAGGTTTCTCCAGGAGATGTGAACCTTCAGTGTAAGAGAGGAAAGTGGAATGAGGCAGAGAAACGCTCATTGCCAGAGCTCCAATTCCAGCCTTGAAAAGATATAAAGCCTCTTTATATCACCTGAGTTTTCTGCCATAAATTTGGGTAGAAAGACAGTAGAACATAGTGAAAATAATAGTTTTTGGCACCAGACAGACGTGGGTTCGTATAGCTTGCCTATTATTACTTATTGTTTTATCCTGGCAATTTACTCAATCTGTATGAGACCTAGCTTCTTTTGGAAATGTGAGTAGTATCTTCTAGGCAGAGATGCTGTAAGGACTGACCATAACACATATAAAGTTGTCTAAAATACTGATCACTCAATAAATTATATTCACTATCATTAGAGTCCTGGATCCATTTGGGCTAAAGATTAGGGGCTGAGAGCCTTTAAGGACCCCCCTTATTAAAAATGTAGTAAGAAAAGGGTCTAATCTTTCCCTACCCTAAGTGGAAGAGGATTTAAAGGAACAATTATTTCCTGAAAGTATTAATAAAAAATCATTTGACCTACTTGTTACGAACTTGCTTAAAGATAAATCTGAACAGGAGAGTGGCTCGGCGCCTGTGGCTCAAGTGGCTAAGGCGCCAGCCACATACACCTAAGGTGGTGGGTTCGAATCCAGCCCGGGTCCGCCAAAACAACAATGATGGCTGCAACCAAAAAATAGCTGGGCGTTGTGGTGGGAGCCTGTGGTCTCAGCTACTTGGGAGGCAGAGGCAAGAGACTCGCTTTAGCCCAGGAGTTGGAGGTTCCTGTGAGCTGTGATGCCACAGCACTCTGCCCAGGGGGATAGCTTGAGGCTCTGTCTCAAAAAAAAAAAAAAGAAAATCTGAACAGGAGAAATAGTCCAGTCTGGCAATTTGCTATTTCAAAAATGCCAAGAATTAGGTGGAATTAGATTCCTTGTATTGGGGGTGACCTTACATTGTGGTATGTTCAAGATGTTTCCTGTTTATGCTTATTGTCACAGCTTAATTGTCAGAGTGCCCATCAAAATCTGTCCTGGCTTGAACAATAAATCATATGGCCATACTAGTTGTACTACACCATCAAATGAGAACACACCTTCAATGCTGAGACGCCTTCGAATTTCTAGTCAACTCATATGATTGATTGTCTGTCTGTACATATTCAGATTCTTCTAGCTTTGGTCCCTGTTAGTAATGAATGTACGGAAATAATATAAATTACTGAAATTAATTAACAGCAATGCATTACTTTTAATTAAAAATTTAACCAGACATAACTAATTTGTCAGATCAATTACGAGCTCACTTACTTTTTCTTCCATAGACTCACTTTGTTTTTCCAGAACTGCTGATTGGAAATTGAGAGGAATTTGTGATCTTTTCTTTATATAAGATGCTTTTCTTACTGTTCATCTTTTATAACTGGATGATCTTTTATAAAAAATAACAGTTGGCCATTTGGAACATGTTTTGGTGATGACACCTAAGTCAACTCACCTCTACAAGTGAGTACTCACTATAAGAGTGAACCAGTGGTCGGCTCAGTCTCCACTGAGGATGGCAATTCTAAATTGCCACCGGAATGTAAGTTCCAGAAGAACAAGGACCATTTCCATCAATTTCACCGTCATATCTCCAGCTTGTAGAAGAGTGAGTGCTACTCAGAGGCTTTATTTAACACCTGATGAGTCTATAAATGAGCTTAATGTAATACAGCTGTTTTTCATGGCCAGAAAGCCAATTCACCTGGCAAATGAGAGGCATCAATCAGCAATCCTGATGGCATAAACCAGGTCACAGGTGGACAGCAACAGGTAGCAAGATTACTACTGTGAGGCACAAAGTCATTTAATACATTGTCTCAGTGTTAACTTTGGGACAAAACCCATAAATAATCAGGCCCAGGTTCTGGTTTTTCTGAACCTGAGGTCAGGTATCCCTCTTTGGCAGGCTAATAGGCAGACCACGCCTTCACAAAGAGCAGAGCAGACTGGAGGAAACTGATTACAGAAGAAGGAAGAATAAGGAAGATAGCAAAAATGTCAGAGGACAAGAAGATAGTGGATCGATACAGCAAAGCCATGTGAGGGTGACAAGACTGTAGAGATCAGATAGTATCTCTCAGGGAGCAAACGAAGCTTAATTGCTAACCATGTGTGAGGTTCTCATTGTCTTCATTGAGTGAAAAGGAAGAAGTAGCTTTCCTAAGAAGAAAATGACAAGTGATGAAGCTTCAGTAGAACTGGCTCAGGTTGCAGGGAAGGGAGTTAAGGAACAGTCTATGAAAGATGCGGAAGAGCAGAAGAAGATGCGGTTCATCTAGATGTGGTTCATCTAGGTGTATTTTTCCAAGGGGTTACCTGTCCACATGGTTTACCAGTAGGCTATTAGGAGTCCAAGGAGGCTTCAGTCTGGTGTGGCCACGGGATAATGCATGGTAAGGCATGTGGAAACCAATGACAAACATTTTTGACATTTCTTGCTGAGGACTTTGTCTACTTGACAATATTAGAGATTTATACACAAGCTATCAACTGACAATTTCAAGGCCTATCTGTTACACTGGCATAATGCCCACTTAAAATGGAGTAGGCCAGTTTTACTAATGTTTAGGTATCAGATTGACACAGGTTTAATCAGTTTAAACAGATTACTAGAAGATAACACTTTTCAATCAATTGCCCTCTTTTCACTCTATAGATAAGAAATAACCTGTTAAAATAACATGCAAATGTAACTTCTTGAATTTCTATGGAATCATCATAAAGACCAAAACAATCCTTGAGTTATGGTGCTAAGAACAGTCCAAATGTTTTAGTCCAGAATCATCATAAAAATCCTGCTTTATAAGAATGTAGACATTTGGATAAAGCCATTTCCTTACTCTATACTCCTCCCACAAAAGTTCCAAAAACATAGATGCTTGATTTTTTTTGTTGTAATATCACATGAACATTCAGGCCTGAGAAGTTAACAAATAGTATGACCAGTCTGTGATTCATTCATTAAATATTCACTGAAAACCTATGATGTGCCAGGTACTGGTGTATGGATAAGTCTGTGGACCCATGGTGTTTACACTGTATCTTCACAGCTGGAATGAACTTCATACACTTTGTAACCCAAACACTTATTAGACAAAATTGAGAAATGAGGATCAGTGGGGGTGGGGGAAGAAACAGCTTTTCTCTAGTCCAATAACTAGTTATAAGCAGACTGGGAGTTAGATCTACAGATGCCCCACTCCCTCACAGCCCTCCCCACAGTGATATGCAAGTCTCTATGCATTTGTGGGTTGGAGGCCTTGTCCTATTGGTATTGTAGTGCAAACTGAAGTTCTTGTTAAAAGGCTGGAAAATGGTAATGATAGTAAATGTGTTTCCAGCAATAAGGAACCTTCATAATACGTTCTGCATGATGCCTGATTGATATGGCACAAATGTATCATTTGTGATAATGAATAATAGGAAAGTGCTTTTTTTTTTCCATTACCTGTGCTCTTACTTGGTGAAAGTCTTTCTGGTTTGTGTTGATATTCAAATCCCAATTCACATAGTGGCTGTGGCTACCCAGGCAAAGTGAAATGCAGAAATGAAGCAATTATAATAGCTGTGTGACCGGTGCCAAAAGCCCTGTTAGTAAAAATGGAGGAAAAGATTAATGAGGACTTTAAACCAACTGAAATTAAATAACAGCAAAAGAATACAATAGCATAATGAATCCCACAGGTGTATTAACACAAGGGCTTTATCAGCAGGGATTTGGCAGTTCATGACCAATTGCGGATGATACCGACAGTCTACAATTTACTAAAAACAAGACCAATAGATTTTTACACCTATCTCTTTAAAAGTTTATTTTAAAAGGCATTCCAGAGCTTTCTACATTGTCTTTTTTTCTCTTAATCATTTGCCCCACTGAGATGATGCAGAAGAAGATGCAGAAGATGCAGAAGAAGATGCAGAAGATGCAGAAGATGCAGAAGAAGATGAGATGATGCTCCTGGACTACGCAGGAAGCCAAGACAGAGTGTAGTTACAGGTGGGACCCAAACTGGGGCTCTTCCTAGAGGAGTCCCTTGTGTCCTGAGCTGTAGGCCCTGGGGTTGTAAGACAGTGATGCTGGTATTCCTTGGCCCTCTCTTAACTACCTGAAGTCTGTCATTTAAAACATGACATGAAAAATGTTTTCATCTAATTTAAATTTATACCTATAGGTTATAACTGGAAAACTCATTTAGCCTACCCAATTACTTCCAAATTCACTCAATAAACATTTTTCCTTCTCTCTGAAGAACCACAAGCTATTAATAATTAGTGACTGTTACAGCAATGATTTTGGGAAGGGTAGAGATATAACTCTAGTTTCCTCCTCTGTGAAGGAAGGGACTTGTCAGTCCCCTTTCAGCCCTAAGACTACAAAGTTCTGTGTTGGATCATAGAACCATTTCTTGGCGATCACACAAGAAATGTTGTATTTTTGGCATCACTGTCAGAACTGAAAGGACCACTGAAATTCCTCCAGTCCAGCTGCTCCGGTTTACATAGGAGACACCTGCGACCCAGGGACGGGGGAAGATTTAGACCCTACAACTGCCTGAATTCAAAGTCAGTCAAGACTTTTATCCATTATTTTATTCTGCCTATTCTTTTTGAAACAGAGTCTTGCTCCTGATTGCTCCTTATGTTATGGTGAAGTGCAAAGTGCTCCAATAGAAAATATTAATAGTTTGAAGTGAGGAAACTTCAGTCTACTCGGCCCCACTGCTACTACTAAACCACTGAATAGAGAAATAGAAACCCCAGCAGAATGGATTTTACCTACCTGCCTCCTTGCCCTTCTCTCCCTTATATCTTTTACATAATTTATGTCATTTTTACCCCCTACATTGTGTGAGCAATTCAAGCTGGCTGATGATTCAGGCTGTGATAAAGAAGGTCTGATAAATACAATCTTGCAGAGGGACGGGATTGAATAGAACTTTGGGCTCCCTCTTTTTCTCAGCTTAGGAAACTCCTCTGTATCCTTCAAATCCCACTTAAAGCATTTCCTGAGAAACCTTCTCCTCATAGTCAAAGTATTTTCAGTATTTTTTATGTCTGCGATATATGTACATAAACTGAATGTTATAGATTGAATGTTTCATATGTTGAAACATAATCCCCAGTGTAATAATATGGATGGAAGGGACTTTGAGCAGCAGTCAGGTCACAAGAGCTGGGCCCTCATGAATGGAATTACTGCCACTGTGTAAGGGACCCCAGGGAGCCCCTTGCTTCTTCTCCATGTGAAGTCACAGCAGTAAGACAGCTATCTATGAACCAAGAAACAGGGCCTCTCTGGACACCAAATCTGCCAGAGCCTTGATCTTAAACTTCCCAGCCTTCAAAACTATGAGGACATAAATTTCTGTTGTTTATAAGGGAGCCCTATGATATTGCACACAGCAGCCTGCATGCACTAAAAAGGGGAGGATTCCTCTCACATGACATCATGCCTAACACCCGGCTATGTTTAGAGGCGGGGGTCTCGCTCTTTCTCAGGCTGTTATTGAACCCATGAGCTCAGGTAATCCACCCACCTTGGTCTTCCAGAGTTGTAGGATTACAGGTGTGAGCCACCGTGCCTGGCCAGTCCCTGGATCTTTAAATGCAGTTGATTTAGTTTTCATTATACCCCAGGAGTAAATAAAAATGAACTTTGAATAGCAGTGCTTCTTCTATGCGGGATCTACCACCAGGGCCCTCAGTGTTGCCCACCAACATGCTTTATTCTGGCTCTTTTCTCCCTGGCTCTCCAGGTTGGAGAAATAGAGGTCTTCTCTCTTGGCTTCTGGGATGAGTATTTTTCACTCTTTACTTTCTTCTTCTAATCTTGTATTTCCATCTTCTGAAGCATGCCGCTTACCACTCTCACCACTACTCCTCCCCAACACACATTACTCATTAACCATATCCCCACTTGCTTCCATAGATACCCATAAGCTGAGCTAGTATCTTGACTTGGTCAAGAGAGAGAGGAATGCTTTGAACAAAGAAATGCGTGAATGATAAATGTTCTATTTATTTTTATTTTCTGCTTTCAAACCCTAAATTGCAGATGAACATCATTATTTGATCCTTTTACCCATTTCCTTGAGTTTTGTCTCAATTTTTATATCTCCTTTTAAACAGGGAACTTGACATACTCCAATTCTTGGTTTTCTCTCCAACCAGAGGGTTCTTTCCTCTTAAGTGAGATGTGAGTTTTCATGGCTAAATATAGCAACCATCTATCAAGAATCCTCCTAGAATACAAAGAAATGTTCTACCTTTCTAATAATGGATGTGATGTTGTCTCAACTGAACACAAGTATGTTCAAGAAACACATTTTAAAAGCTGATGTATTCTTTCAGGATACATTACTGTGCATTTGTAAACTCTATTTTCACTTGATGCACATGCCAGATCATTTGCTATTATTACATCCACATTATTTGCTCTGGATGATAGTGCCAAAAGACTAATGTCTTGTAAGTACAGAAAGCAGACACTTTTAGGCAGCACAGATGGAGATGGGAGAATTGGCAATAGAAGTGGTGCCTTTTCTACACTTGGACTTTGTTTTTTGGGATTTTGAAAATTGTTTTAAAATGTGATAATCATTCAACAAGTATCATTCAGGTCCTGATTGGCAAACCATTGGAATCTGAATTCTGCTAAGCTAGAAGGAAGTTAAGGGGGCATAGTGCATCTGTTTCAATGATAAACTGAAAATCAGAATTGCAAAAAGAGTACAACACCAAGAAAATCAAATACGTTTATGAAAATAACTGAAATAACTTTCTGTGTGGCTTATATGTAGAGCATGATTAAAATATCATTTGTAGAATTTCTCAGAGATGAGAATGATTTATTCTTATATGGCATCAAGGAATTTACCAAAGGGGCTATGTAATAATTCAGATATCAAACTTCTTTACTGAGTTGAAGGTAGTCCTCAAAATCAAGTTTACATTTGCATTCATTTATATTAAATATTCCACATATTAAATTTAACAAACAAAACATGCTAATTTTGGTCTAACATTATGCTGGGTGCTTTACATCCACTATCTTATCAAATCCCCATGAAAATAGTAGTAAGGAACTACGGCTCCAAGAAAGTATATTATTTGTCCAAAATACACACCAAGTGAGCTGTGGAGTCAGAAATATAACCATTCATTTGTAGAATTTAAATTATTGACCTTTGCACATGCCTCAAGGACATATCCTTACCTAACTTCCACCATTAGCATTTAGGTAAACTTGTGCCAGAGGAGCCCGAGAGAGGGAATGTGTTACTTTCTCAGTCAGTAAAGGAGCAGGGAACACTGAAGGATGAAAAAGCCTTTCCAGTTCTATGCTTTGTATGGAAGCAGAAAAGACCCTGAATAGCCAATGCAATCTCATACAATCAGAATAAAGTGGGAGGTATCATGTTACCAGACTTTAGACTATACTACAAGGCTATAGTAACCAGAACAGCATAGTAGTGGCACAGAAATGGAGACATGGATCTATAGATCAGAACAGAGAACCCAGAGATGAAACCATCCTCATATCCCATCTGATTTTTGACAAAGCAGATAAAACATACACTGATAAAAAGAATTCTTATTCAACAAATAGTGGTGGGAAAACTGGATAGCCACTGAAACCAGATTTGCACCTCTTACTGCTTACAAAAATTAATTCACAATGGATGAAAAACTTAAACCTAAAGCATGAAACTATAAGTATTCTAGAAGAGAGTGTTGAAAAAACTCTTATAGTTATCAGCCTAAGGAAAGAATTCATAAAGAAGACCTTAAAAGCAATCACAGCAACAACAAAAATAAACAAATAAGACCTCATCAAATTAAAAAGCGTCTGTACAGCCAATGACACAGTGAACAGAGGAAATAGAGAACCCACAGAATGTGAGAATGTATTTGCATGCTATACTTCCAATAGAGAGCTGATAACCAGAATCTACAAAGAACTTAAGCAAATCAATATGAAAAACTCAAACAACTGGGGCAGTGCCTGTGGGTAGGGTGTTGGCCCCATATACTGAGGTGGCGGGTTCAAACCTGGCCCTGGCCAAACTATAACAAAAAATAGCAGGGCGTTGTGGCAGGTGCCTATAGTCCCAGCTTCTTGGGAGGCTGAGGCAAGAGATTGCTTAAGCCCAAGAGTTTGAGGTTTGCTGTGAGCTATGACACCATGGTACTCTACTGAGGGTGACATAGTGAGAGACTCTGTCTCAAAAAAACAAAACAAAAGAAAATAACTATTTAGTATCATTTGTAACAACCTGGATGGAACTGGTGACCAATCTTCTCTAAGTGAAGTATCACAGGAATGAAGAAACAAACTTCATATGTACTTAATACTCAATCGGAACTAGTCAATCACACTTACGTGCACACATGGAAGTTAAACTCAGTGAGAATCAGTAGGTAGGAAGGGGAGGAGGGGTTGGGTCAATTCACACCTAACAGGTAGAATGCACACTTTCTGAGTGAAGGGCACACTTAAAACTTTAACCTGAAATGTATAAGAGTAAATTATGCAATCAAAAGGTGTGTAACCCCTTATATCCTGAAATAAGAAAAAGGAAAAAAGGTTGTTCTTTTTTTTTAATAAAAAGCTTTTTTAATGAAGTAGAGAAACCCATTTCTAGCAGAGGGTTCCCATTTCCAGCATTAAAGAAAGGCTTAGTGGAGAGCCAGTGTAGGGTGATTAGAGCTGAGTATAACAGACCAGCGTTCCTGGAGTGGAGAGATGAAAGGTAAGGACATGCTGAATGCGGGCTGAGGAGGAAGCTTTAATACTCTTCGTTACAGTTGGACATGAAGTTTCCCACATCTGAAGTGTCCATTTTAATTTCTACCTCCATCATTTAGACAATGTTGGAGCAGAGGAGTTGCCAGGGTGGAGGAGCCTTCCGGTGTAACTTAATTACCTCCAATAAAGCTCTTGGCACACTCTCCCTTGGACTTAGCGTGGACTGTTTTCATGTTTACTTGTCTTATCAGATTTAGCCCTTTGTCTGCAAAGATTGAATCTTGGACATGTATTTCCTCCTAGAACTTCCCTTCTCATGTAGCTTTTTTGTGAGTCCAATCATGACTTTCTGAGTTTTTTGAGTGCAAAAATAGAATACGGACTGCATGCAAATTTAAATCCTCATCCTGGGATCCCATTGACTCAATAATACGCTGCTGAGTCTTTCCTCTCTACTTGACCACCAGCTTTGCATCTAACTTGTATTAATAATCTCACTTCCCTAACCAGCATGATTGCAAGATCCAACTTCTGGCCTTACCTACCTCCCAGCTGTGTTTTTTTTTTTTTTTTAATCACAAACACATAGATTGTGTATACATTTATGCATTGATGGGGTACAATGTGCTGGTTTCATATAGAATTAGGAATGCTTACATCACACTGGTTAATATATACCTCATCTCATTTACTTAATTATTGTGTTAAGACATTTATACTCTATACTTCATAGATCTGAAACCTAGCTGTGTTTTATCTCCGTCCCTTACTTCCATCCATCCATGAACAACCTTCAGGATAAGTCTTTTCAATCTATCTCTCCCTCCAAAATCCTATTGTCTTACTTCTGCCAGCTGCCCTCCTCTGGAGGCAAGGTCCAGAGAACCCGGACACAGAGCCTGGTAAGTCATATGTACAATTTTAACCATTTACTATTCACTTTGTATACATAACCATCCCTCGGTATCTGTTTGGAATTTGTTCCAGGACCTCCCTCATATACCAAAATCAGCAGATGCTCAAGTCCCTCATATAAAAGGGTGGAACATTTGCATATAACCTGTGTATATATACTTTAAATGATCTCTTGATAACTTGTAATGCCAAAACAATGCAAATGCCATGTATATGATTGTTAATTGTTACTGCTTATAACCAGAAAAACAGTCTGTACATGTCCAGTATAGATTATTTTTTTCCAGATATTTTTGAGTCACAGTAGGTTAGATCCTCAGGTGCATAACCACAGATATGCAGGGCCAATTGTATTATTGTCAAGGTTGTGAATAATTGTTCCTGATGTTCATAAGATTAAATAAACCAAGTAAATAGATCCAACAAAAGCATTTGAATTTAGTAATTACGGGTGTACTGAATTTCAGCATTTCTATACCATTGCGATTTCAAATTTAAACTTTCTCTCTTCTATTTAGCATTCAATATGTTACTGCTATAATAAACATGAAAAATAGCTTTAATTTGAATACTCATAATATTGTGCCAAGAAACAAAAACTATACTGAACATCTATGCTCAGGAGAAGTAAAATCAGATAAATACTCGTACTACCAAGTAAGCCCCGCTATTATTCTCAAGAATATGTTGAGATTTGGACATTTGGGTGAATATTTAAATAAACAGTGGCAAAAGTTTTTAGAATGAAAGGATGTCATCCTTTCCTCACTCCTCAGCTCTTGATACTTTAGTTAATCTGTTTGACAACAGTACTTCTTAATACTTGTTTACATTTGGGAAATGGTAGAATATATTTTAGAAATGACTATTTGGTAAAAAACTAGGCACTCTGCAATGTTAATTTTGCCAATCTTTAAAACCTAAAAATGCGCTTGCCTTGTATTTTAAATTCCACCGACAAAAGGTAGTGATTATCAGCAGCAGTGGTAGTGCCAGCTTCGTCCACAGGCCTGTCACTACTGCACTGCCAGCCCCGGTCCCGCCTTCCCCATGCTATCCTTCTCTCCCACTGCACCCGCCCATTGATCCCCCAGGGACAGCACGCCATGGCATGCGTCTGTGTCCATCCATGCTGCTCTCCCTGCCTGCGAAGACATCATTCCCCATTCTCTTTCTGGTTCACTCAGAATTCAGCCCAGTGTCAGCTCCTCTAAGAAGCTCTCCCATATCTTGTGAAGGGATGCTCTCATCCCAGCTTTCATAAAACCCTTAACATTCCTCTGTACGACTTAAACTGCTGGACACCCTGAGTCTCCCCTTTTAGGCTTTATTTATTTATTTATTTTTTTATTGAATGGTAACTGTGTACATTGATGCACTTTGGGGGTACAGTGTGGTGTTTTCACACACAATCCATGACATTTCCATCAAACTGGTTAACATAGCCTTCATGTAACTTTCTTAGTTATTATGTCAAAACATTCATATTCTACTCATAGAAAGATTCACTTGTACCCTTGCAAGATGAACCACAGAAGTGAACCCTCGAATCCCTCTCCCTCCACCCTCTCCCCCCTCCCTCCACCCTCCCCATATGCTTAGGTTGTTATTAGGTTATAGCTTTCATATAAAAAGGTTTAAATTAATTTCATAATAGGTGTGTGTACATTGGATACTTTTTCTTCCATTCCTGTGATACTTTGCTAAGAAGAACATTTTCCAGCTCCATCCATGTGAACATGAAGGACGTAAAGTCTCCAGCTTTATTTAAGCTTTGTCAGAGAAGACACCTGTAATTGGATGTACGGTATCTAGCACAGTATGCCACACCCAGCAGACAGGCAATAAGTACAATAGTCTTCCTTGTCTGAGGTTTCACTAACAAAGTTTCTACCCACAGTCAACCATGATCTAAAAATATTAAATAGAAAATTCCAGAAATAAACCATTCCTAAGTCTTAATTGAGTACCATTGTCAGTAGCATGAGGAAATCTCCTGCTGTCTTGCTCCATCCCGCCTGGGACACACATCACCTCTTTCTCCAGTGTGTCTTTGTTGAGTCCACTACTTGCCCAGTAATCACTTAGTAGCCACTTTGGCACTCAGATTATAAAAAATAGTATATATAGTGTTGGTTATTATCTGTGGTTTCGGGCATCCGCTGGAGATCTTGGACTTTCCCATGGATAAAAGGGGACTACTATGTCAGTTGAAGACAGGACAGGATAAGAATTTTTATAAAATAACCAGGGCCCAGGACAGGTGTGTGACTTGCTCAACATCACAAAGCTGGTAAATGGCAGGGTTTCTGTAGAATCTATTCCTCTTAAATTCCAGGGCCAGTGGAATTCCTAACTTAAATTCCTATCACTATTCTACACTCCTCTGACTGTCACTGCTTTGGGGTTAGGTATTTTTCAAAGAGTAGAGCTAGCTAGACACACATATGTCTATTTTATGAATTTCATACAGAATGTGAAATGAAAACACTAAAGTGATATAGACAGCGAGGTAAATACACTAATCCCTAAATCACTGAGAATATGGCAATGACCAAGTTAAGAACAAGAAAAAACCACTTCCAAAAATAAGATGGCTACCTATATTTAAACTCAGGAGAAGCCAAACTAATATATTATTTATCAAAACAAAACTAATGATCAAATATGGTAACTAAATTTCTAGGACCATTTTGCAGAAAGCAAGAAAATTATTCATAGTATAGACACCAAATCCCAAGTGGTTGGAAAAATCATTGTATTAGAACTTTCAAAGCCTTTAGTCATCACAAATAATCAAAGCATTGAGTGTTGAGAAAAGTTTGGATGTTTAACTGGAAATCTAGTTGCTCAGAGAAATGGATTACATTTAAGAGACTGGGTGAATTGTGAGATAGTAATTGTAGACCAAGGATTTAGGTTGTACTTGGGCAAGCATTAAAAGTTTCCAACAGTACTTTCAAAGTTTAACAGTACTGCCCTAACAGAAATTACCCTGGCTGTCGCAGTGACCCACAAGGACCGTGTTTTGCAGCTGTGGTACTCTGCCGTTTATCCTCACAGGACCAATCTTGATGCCCGGGAACATCTTCTACCCCCCTGCCTCTAGGACATTGCTCACATCTGGAATGCACCTCTTCTCATCCCATCTTTTTTTCCCCCAAGTCCTTCTTAGCTAACTATAAAAGTATCCCGAATTCCATACTGTAGAAATAAAACAGAAAACATTTTCTGGTTCCACCAAATCATTATTACTCTTTCAAGAATATAATTAGGGTAAACAAATTCCATCAAGAATTATTTATTGACTAGGTCTTGGAAGAAGCCCAAGTGCCCATTGACCCACTAATGGATCAATAAATTGTGGTGTATGTACACTATGGAATACTATGCAGCCCTAAAGAAGGATGGAGACTTTACCTCCTTCTTGTTTACATGGATGGAACTGGAAAATATTCTTCTTAGCAAAGTATCTCAAGAATGGAAGAAAAAGTACCCAATGTACATGCCCTACTATGAAACTAATTTATATTTTTCATAGGAAAGCTATAACTCAATTATAGCCCAAGAATATGGGGCAAGGGGAGAGGGAGGGGAGGGGAGGGGGAAGGATGGGTAGAGGGAGGATGATTGGTGGGATCACACCTATGGTTCATCTTATAAGGGTACATGTGAATCTTTCTATTTTTTTATTTTTTTTATTGAATGGTAACTATGTACATTAATGCACTTCTGGGGTACAGTATGGGGTTTTCACATGCAATCCGAAATACTTCCATCAAACTGGTCAACAGAGCCTTCACGTCATTTTCTCAGTTATTGTTTTAAAACATTCACATTCTACTCTTACGTGAATCTTTCTAAATGTAGAATATAAATGCCTTAACACAATAATTAAGAAAATGACATGAAGGCTATGTTAACCAGTTTGATGAAAATATTTCAAATTGTATATAAAAACAGCACACTGTACCCCATGACTGTATCAACGTACACAGCTATGATTTAATAATAAAAAAAAGAATTCTCTAAGAATTATTTATTGAATGAGTGGTCCTTTCTATTAATAGTTACTTTGGTGTGTTCTCAATCACCCCACAGTGAGCTTTTAGCGGGAGGTGGCCCTGTTATACCTGTGACTTTCTCTAAAGTGATACTCTCTTTTGAGAAATGTGTCAAATTGAAAATGATACAAATTATCTATGTCATTTTCTTGTTGTGGATAAGACTTCTAGGGAGGCTCCAAAGCTATGGAAGCCCACTCAGAGCCCTTTCGTAGGAAACGTCTATGAGAAGCTACAAGGCTGAATATGGGAAACGTGTCTGGTGCTCCCCTATGGCACCTTGGGCTGCCTTGACACAGCCCTGCTGACTCGTGGTTCCCTGAGTCACTCACACATGAAAGGGGAGCTTTTATCCCAGCATCTTAAAAATCCTCCACTTGGGGAAAAAAAAAAGAGTTTGTTCTCTCTAGAGGATAAAAGTGAAAGTGCACCTCTGTGAGATGCATCTGCAGCCAGGTGCAGGACTCTGCAGGAGTCAGCTGGGGACAGACTCGAATCTCTCTCAGTCCACACGGAAACTTTCCTTCCCAAAGTGTCTGAAACGGAGCCGACCAAAGCAGGTCAGCAACCTTACCCCCCTGCAACTCGTGTCACACAATGTGCCTTTCAGCCACTGACATCATTTCTCATTATTGCAAAAAGGCAAAGGCCCAGTTTTCTGTGGGTGAAGGTATTTGCCTCTACCCAAAGGTGCTCAGCTTCAGCCATGAAATGATTATTTTTAGCACAATGTAGGCCACTACCTACCCTAAGCTGTGGGCTGTGACCCCACCTCTGGCCCTGTCTGCACACACAGCTGGGTAAAGTCTGTCACTTCTCTGGCTCTGCAGTTTCCCACAGTGTAAGCCGAACATTAACAACCCACCTACTGTCTAAAATGCTGTTTGACACATAGTAGGCATACAGTAAATATCTGTCAGATGATTGACTGAATGGAAATTGATTGTAGAAGGAAGGATTCAGCTTTTAATAGCTCTTGATGTCAGAAGAAAGGCACTCTGTAAATAAGGATTCAGAGCTAATAGCATTGATTGGCTGTTATTCAACTCCACATTGAGTACGTTATAAACTTGTAAATACAATCTGTATACTTAGAAGCCCAAAGGAGCTGTAGAGACTGCATTTACATCCCATGGAAATGACTTTGAAAATGATGATAATAATAACAATAAACCTCTTTATGTGTGGAGTTCATTTTAGTTTGCAACACTTTCATATCCATTATCACATTAACTCTTCTGAACCCTGGAAAGATATCATGATTTTCTGGTTGAAAAAGTTGGACCCAGGAGCCAGGGGTGGTGACACACGCCAATAGCCCTAGCTATGCAGGAGGCTGAGGCAGGAGAATCACTGGAGTCCAAGAATTCAAGCCTGCAGTAAGCTGTGATTGAGCCACTGCACTCCAGCCTGGACAACACAGCAAGACCCTGTCTCAAAAAAGCCAACTCAGAAAAGTGACCTGACTTGTTTGAAGTCTCACAGTTGATAAGAAACAGAAGGATATCTCAAACTTAACTCGCCGAGGGGAAAAAAATCCTCAGGCAGTAGTTTTGAAACTACACGGCACCTCTCTTTAAATGGATTTATTTCTAAGTAGATTCTTATCACACTTGCTTCAGAACAAGTACCATGTTACTCTGAGTGCAGAAGGAACCTCAGATCTCATGCATTCTTTGTTTACTCAGATATTTAAGTTCATACTTCGCTAGGTACACACAATCCTGGAGAGGGGACAGGATACAGAGACGGGTCTGTCATCAAGAATCCCAGGCAAGCAAAGGGACAGATACATAACGAATGAAAGCAATAGGAGACGGAAACTGTTAAGGACAGTCCACAAGACAAATAGTGACTGTTGGTTAGGAAGGTTAGGAAGCAGTGCCAGCTTCCAGGTGGGAAGTTCGGGGAAAGCTCCACGGCGTTCGTGCTGTCCTGGAAAACAAGGAGAATTGGAATTGCGAATATAAAAAAAAAAATCAAGGCAAGGGGGAATTAGGAAAGCAAAAGCAGCATCGGGTTGCTTCTCAGTCAAGAGAAAGAAGTTGGGTTTTAGGAGTAGGGTGTAAAGAGGCGGATGGTACAGAAGGTGGGAGAGAGGGGGCAGAGTGCTTTGAATGCCAGGTTCATTTGCAGAAGGAGTGACTGAGGCCCAAGGCGATGATTTAAATATTCTCTGGCTATTTTCTTCTCCTAGATCATACTGCCCAAATGGAAAAACTGCTATTCAACGTAGGCCCTCACCAGGGTTCCAAATGTGTTTTCTCTGGGAACGCTGTTATGCAAGGAATCTCTGACACTAGTGAAATAGTGAGGCTGAGTGGAAAGAAAACAGGGCAAGGGGTCAAGGGGGGTGAAGATGTGGTCTGGCCCCTTTTTCATAGGACAATCTCAAATATTTAGAGAGAGAGTAACTTCTCTCTAAATATTTTTGGAAGAGAATAATACTTCCCTGCTCCATAGACACTGAGAGGTTTGTTGATACTTAATGGATGTGAAGTTGTCTACAAACTATAAATGTCTAAACGAATCAAGGATGATTATTATCTCTTATTTGTGGGTTCAGTATTAAACATAAAGGAGCCCTTGAAGATCACCATTTCCAAGTCTCGTGGTTTCTAAATAAGGAAATAGCCTTAGAGAGGGAAAGTGACGTGCTCAAGGCCACACTGGAAATTCAAGCTAAGGTGGAAACTGAAGCTGTGACTCCCAATTCCCAGCGCAGAACTCACTCTACTAGGACCAACAGCTGTGCTCTCCAGTAACCTTCCAAACAAGGCCTTTGTGAGGTTAACCGTCTTTTTAAAATGACATTTTATGTGTTGGTTGAGAATATGGTAAGGAAAGCTATTTGTACCGTGAGGGAAAAAAAGGAGTCATATAGGTCAAGTGATCTGGTCAGTTTCCAACAAGAAAACATACATAAAAAGGAAGCCCAGAAGGTCAGCTTCTCCCTGGAAGTCAACCCGCGGGATGAGACAGCATTTCCAAATTACTCAAACAAACCTATTTTATTGTTTCAAATTACCCAGGGTCTCCTCCTCAGAACTCTATATTATACAGATCCATATATTTTGACCTAAACATTTAATTGGAAGAATTCCAAGACCCTGCTTGCAGTAATTGGAGTCTAGCTTTCACCTTCTCACCTGCCTCTAATCCGACAGCCTCCACATCAGCTGATTTCCTAGGAACATTCAGGAACATTCACCTCTGCTTAGCCTTGGTTTTTATAACCCCTACCCTATCATATGTAATTTTGGCCCTTGGGACAGAATGTTCACAATGACATAGGCTCAAATTTCCGTATCTAAAACTTTTGGGGTTATAGGTGTTTCAAAAATTCGTATTTATTCGTATTTTAGAAAAATAGTTCAGTGCCTTTCTGAATATACTACAAATACCCCCAGCAGGATTTTGAGCAGAAATCCAAAATTGAGTGCTTTATTATTAATATTTCTTCAGCAAAACATATGAATATTCTCAATAATCAGAATAAGTAGAGACTATGAACAGCCTCCTATCAGAATAAACCAGGTTTTGCCACCATGAGTTTGCTACACATTCATAGAAAATGATTAGATTCCAGAATTCTCTGGATTTTAGAATTGCAGACAAGGGACTGTGTATTTGTACAACTACTCAGCCTCATCAACTATCATTGGTGACTCCATTTGTCTAAGAGAATCACCAGTATTAGTGATGTGGACTGAGTTGATTTTTCCTATAGACCTTTTCTGTCCTCATAAGGAAACACCACAAAAACCAAAACAGAAAATGTCATTATTAATGAATTTTTCCTCTTCTTTGCAAAAGTATTGTCTTTGTTGTAGGCAGAAAGAACAAATGCCTGCTCCAACCTAAATCGTCAGTGTGACCAAGGGCAGAAGCATGCTAGCTAATAAAAAGGCAACCATTGCCATGGACTGTTTTAGCCCTTCCCACCCAAAGTCGTATTTGGAAGCCCTAACCTGCAGTATGACTGCACTGGGGCAGACGGCCTATAAAGAGGTAATTTAGGTTTAGATAATGGGGTCATAAGGTGAGATCTTGATCTGATGACATATGTCTTTATAAGAAGAAACATCAAGAGTGTTTTCTCTGTGTGTGTGTGTGTGTGTGTTCCCCCCTTGTAAGATCACAGTGAGAAGGCAGCCATGGGCATGGCGGGAAGAATGCCTTCACAGGAGCCAGTCTGTACCTTGATCTGGAACTTCCCAGCTTCCAAAACCATGAGAAATAAATTTCTATTGTTTAAGCCACCTAGTCTGTGGTGTTTTGTTAAGGCAGCTCAAGCTGACTAATGCAACCCTGCCAATTCTGCTTCCCAGACTGGCTATATTCTCATGCCTCAGACAGTCAGGAGTCTCACTCACAGTAATATCTGTTGAACACTAACCTTGGTGTTAGAAGTTCTAAATTCTAAATTGACTTGACACCGCCAGCAACTACAAGTGTGAGTCTGGACATGCCACATCCTTTCTCTTGAGCTCAATTTCTCAATTGCTAAAACAGAGTTGTGGACTGGATAATCTCTAAGTTTTCCTTCTGTCCTGACGTTCTCAGGTACTGGGAATTTAACCACACCCGGTTTCCATTTCCCAGTAATGCTTTTTGGCAAGGCCAGGAAATAACTCCAGAATCACTTAGGCCATCTCTTCTCCCCACTCTACCGCCAAGACACTTTTTGTTGCTCTCACACCTACCTCTTGGGTGTTAGCAAGATCGATAGAGCTGTTTGTGTTTCTCAGATGGAAAAGCTTCTCATGAGTGTCCTTGTAGCTTGACTGTGGTTAGAGCCGCTTCATGCATTGCTGACGGCCTGCACTTCTGAAAGATGCTGAGGTAAACGTAAACTACAGCAGGGTCAATTCGGGGGTAGGAAATAATTCTTCCCTAGTTGCCCATCTGGCAATACCTCATGGGATCT
Organism: Otolemur garnettii; assembly: GCF_000181295.1. Classification (NCBI taxonomy): domain Eukaryota; kingdom Metazoa; phylum Chordata; class Mammalia; order Primates; family Galagidae; genus Otolemur; species Otolemur garnettii. The sequence goes on along the minus strand of NW_003852455.1, from coordinate 4,375,172 downwards.
GGAGGCAAAGATCAGGTAAATGTCATCCTTGACATCTATAAACCGCCTTCAAAGCAGAGAGGCTGGGCCAAGGAAGAAGAGGCAAAGACCTGAAAATGGTTTCTGCATCGAAAGAGCTTTTGTTCTGGTTTTGCTTTTCGGTCAGGGAAGCCTAACACTGCGATTGTTTCTGCGAGTTGAGCAGAGGAGAGACATCGTCCTTTCTGCCCACCTACAACTTACTACTAATTTTGTACATACCATGTCCGATTCTGATCTTCAGTTCTTAAACATTCTTTTACCAAACCCCATACCCCCAAATCTGACTGCACTGCCTTCTCTCTGCACCCCCTCGGAACACAATGAAGGGATGATAACTTCCTAAGAGGAAATGTTTCATTTTACTATCAAATCAGTGCTGAAACTGAAACCGAAATATACCTGATATATCTTGATTGGCATGATCCTCATCACCTTTAAGTCATATTGCCATATTTGCAGGAATATTTCTGCCAGAGGTTTCCCATTCTTGCCATACATCAGATTCACTTGAAAAGCTTAGTAAGTCACAGATTTCCAGGGCAAACTGCAGATGTCCTGCACCAGAACCTGTAGGAGAAGGTGTCCTAGAATCTGCATTTTAACAAGTTTGCCTCCTTAGGCGATGAGTATAATACGCATCTCAGTCATTTGGGAAATGCTTATGTTGGTTTTTTGCTCACAGAAGTAGAGACCTCATGCCTTTAACCTTAATTTTGGTATTAATTATGCATCTTTGTTGTATATAAAATTCCAACTCCTTTTAATAAGAAAAAAGGATTTACTGTAGGACATTAGAATGGATCATGAAACACCATGAAAGAATGCAGGTGGGCTCAAGAAAACCAAAAAAGTCACCTCCAGACTCTTCTGCTTCTCATCCTCACTGACTTCTGAACATCTTCCTGGTCTTTCTGTCTCACCTCACACGTTTTCTCCTTTCCTCCACGCAGAACCTAAGTGCCATCATTTCCCACCTGCTACATGTTTTAGTCCATAGACACAGACAACTCCATGTCCAAGAAGTCCACATTCTCAGGACAGGATTCAAATTGTCTTGAGAAGCGTCAGCTGTGCAGGGTCCCTAAAGCAAACATGCGTACCCACACATGTCTTCTTTCTCCCTCCCTCTCTCTTTCACAAACTATAACACAAAGTCTATTAAAGGATCTCTGCATCTTCCATTTTTTAGCAGGTGGTTTCTTTGGTGGATTATGATGGTCAGCATGAGGTTGACATGGCAGCTCACTTTAAGCTCTCTCAGTCACCTTATAGTTCAAGGTTGGTCAGTTAGAAAACATCAGAAACTTGTATTTAAAAAAAAACAGTTGTAGGGAGCCTGTACTACCTGGAGCTACTTGGGAGCCTGAGGCAGGGGGCTCTCTTGAGCCCAAGCGTTCCAAGTGGTTGTGAGCTGTGACCATGTCACTGTCCTACAGCCTGGGTGACAGAGTGAGACTCTGTCTTAGATAAACAAACAAACAGTTACAGGAAAAAGTACTGGGTGAGCAAACACCCAGGTGTGCACTACAGTGTATCTCTCTCAGTGCCCATCATAGTGCTTTGCTCCTAATAAATGCTCAATAAACATTCATTAAATAGAGCCCCGGAACAGTACTCGGAAGTCCTGCTTTCCAATGACAGTATCAAAACTAAGTAGCTATGTAAACATCAAATCTTTAAATAAGTTTCTTTATCTAAAGAGTGGAGCTAATAATATGGTTATTTGGTGGATAGAAAAATTCAAAATTACACATACAGGCATATATACACACATTTTTATCTACATGTATTAAAACTGTAATAATCCATATACACCAATAGTATTTATTATCTTATATATTGTATCTTATAATTGCAGAAGTCAAAGGTGACTTGAGCACTACAATTTTAACACAGGTTTTTTCTTTCTTAAAATGTGTATATGTATTTCTGGCACCTTCTGTATATTTGGATTTAAATCTTCTCATTCATTGCTAAAGACTCCTGTGGTTGATTTAATTAGATTATTTATGTATGGGAATGCTAACAACAATTCAGAGTCCACCTTGCTTGAAAATGTTCCCTTTTATCAGAGTTGTCAACCATTTCAATGTCATACTTCAATAGAGGCATCTAATTTTTTCTTCTCAATTTTATTCCAGATGGATAAACTGAGGCAAAGATGAGGACCAGGTTTTAGTAACTAGCAATGTGCTCTCTGGAATTTTCTGTGGATGGAATAAAACTACAAATAGAGCCTACAAATAAGAACAGCTACTGAATACTTACTACATTGTAAGCACCATGGTAAACTCTGTCCACATAGTATCCCGTTTAACACACATCATAATCCTTTCAATTAGGTATAAGTAGTAACTCATTTTACAGAAAAGGAAGTTGAGGCTCAGGAAGGTTGGATAACTTGCCCAAGGACACTGGGCTAATAAGCAGTGGCGTCTAAATTCAATCAAAAATCTCTCAATAAAGGCGACACCTGTGGCTTAAGGAGTAGGGTGTTGGCCCCATATACTGGAGGTGGTGGGTTCAAACCCGGTCCCAGGCCAAAAACTGAAAAGAAAAAAAAAAAAAACTCTCAATAAAACAAACCTGTGGGAATTTGTTTTTCTTAAATTGTCACAGAAATTTCTACATTACCCAGAGACACATTCCTATTAATAGTCTCCCCTTAATTTGCTTTATAATATGACTAATTTGATAATATCATTATAGCTAAAGCTCTTAAAATATAACACATTTCATCCTCCAGGCTGAAGCTGTAACCGTTTTTCACTGAATTATTTCCTGAACCTTATTCTGATGTATTCTTAACTAAACATGTATTCTTAACTAAAAACAGTGTACTTAGACTAAATGTATAAAAAAATAGAAAAGTTTGTAAGTCAGATGTAAATGGCAAGATGATTCCCAAAAGGCCTATAATAATTCAACTTGTAAATTGCTGACAAATAAGTCAATTACAGTTTTGGTCTTAATTTGTGTCACTTCTGGGTTTTTTTGTTTTTCTAACTTGGCTTTTGTCTCCTCTCTCAGATTTTTCTTTTTAAAGTAGAATTTCAATCCAGATGTTTAAATAAAATTAAAGTCTTCTGACATTCTATTATATAATGTAAACATTGTATAATAATTTTATACATCATAATATCACTGAATCATAAATATTAGAGTCGAAATGAATCTTAGTTATTATCTAGTATAATCCATAAGTTTATAGAGGACAATCTGAGACCTACAAAGAAAAGTTCACTAGAAAATTATTATTCCATTCACAGAGAAGTCCACAGTGAGGGCTCGGCGCCTGTGGCTCAAGCAGCTAAGGCGCCAGCCACATACACCTAAGGTGGCGGGTTTGAATCCAGCCCAGGCCCGCCAAACAACAATAATGGCTGCAACCAAAAAAATAGCCGGGCGTTGTGGCAGGTGCCTGTGGTCCCAGATACTTGGGAGGCGGAGGCAGGAGACTCGCTTGAGCCCAGGAGTTGGAGGTTGCTGTGAGCAGTGAAGCCATGGCACTCTACCCAGGGGGACAGCTTGAGGCTCTGTCTCAAAAAAAAAAAAAAGAAGTCCACAGTGAGTGCACTGCTAGTTACTATGAGCTGGTCCTCATCCTTGCCACAGTTTATTCATGTGGAATAAAATTGAGAAGAAAAAATTAGATGCCTCCAAAGTGACTTCCACCTTAAATATAATTGCTCTTAATTTTTTTTACCCTTACAGAGATATGCAACTATTTCACACAAAGACTAACGTACATATCTCAATTTATTCTTATCCTTGAATATTCATATTCACTATTCCAAGTTAACTCAACATTCAAAATTATGATTTTATTGATAAATAGGAAGTTACTGGTAGACTAGTTTTCATAACTCTTAACTTCCAAATCAAACACATTCTGGAAAGATTATGAATTATTCCATCATATCACTTTCTAGTAACAGGCATTGTCAATAGCCAGAATTTTTTGCCTAAATTTTTGATGGAAAAGAGAGAGAAATAAGGATGCACATTATACATGGGAAGTACTAATTCTGTATCTATATAAATGTCTTTCATTCTTTTATTTATGCTTGTGCATTAAAACTGTAACTCTTTTTAAGCAATAGTGACACCTGTATGCAAAATAGTACCATCGAATCCAGTAATCAGTTTTGAATAGTACAATCAAATCCAGTAATCAGTTTTAAATAGTACAATCGAATCCAGTAATCAGTTTTAAATGGTACAGTCAAATACAGTAATCAGTTTTAAATAGTACAATCGAATCCAGTAATCAGTTTTGTTGAACTTACAACAAGCTCAAAACAAAAGTATTTTCAGCCAATGAAGAATAACATATTTTTTTGTACACTATTTTTTCTTTTATTAAATCATAAATTTGTACATTGATGCATGTATGAGGTTCAGTGTTCTGATTTGATATACAAAGTGAAATGCTTACATTGAACTAAGTAACACATCCATCACAATTATACTCTTCTTGATAGTTTTGAAATGTATCATTGCATCATGCACATTAACTGAGGTCCCCCCAAATACCATCCCTCCGCTCACCACCCCTCCTCCTCTGTCTTCTTCCCTTCCACTTTCTTGACTATAGTTATGTTTTATCATTCATATGAATATGTAGGTGATTTTATATTGATTTCATAGTAGTATTGAGTACATTGGACACTTTTTTCCCCATTCCTGAGATACTTTAATAAGAAGAATATGTTCCAGCTGCATCCAGATAAACCTAAAAGATGTGAAGTCTCCATCTTTTTATGGGTACATAGTGTTCCATGGTGTACACATACCACAATTTGTTAATCCATTCATGGGTCCATGGGCACTTGGTCTGTTTCCATGACTTGGCAATTATGAATTGGGCTGCAATAAACATTCTGGTGCAAATATCTTTGTTGTAAAATAATTTTTGAGCCCTTGGTATATGCCTCGTAGAGGAATTGCAGGATCAAAGTAGGTCTACTTTTAGTTCTTTGAGTATTCTCCAAACTTCTTTCCAAAAGGCTGTATTAGCTTGCAGTCCCAACAGCAGTGTAGAAGTATTCCCTTCTCACTGCATCCATGCCAACATCTGTAGTTTTGGGATTTTGTGATGTGGGCTAATTGACAGGAGCTAGCAATCTCGCTGATATTTTTACAAAAACCATTAGAAAAAACCTTGGAAAATATCTAGTTGTCATACCCCGTGAGCTTTAAGCTAACAGGTCTTAAATATGCTAAAGAATGCAGCCACAGTGCTATGGAGAGACACCATGGACCTTTCCACAGAAAATGTCTTCAGACTGTGGAGGGGAGAGACACTGTGGACCCTTCCACAGAGAGTGTCATTGGACTGTGGAGTGGAGAGACACTGTGGACCCTTCCACAGAGTGTGTCATCAGACCATGTAGTGGAGAGACACCATGGTCCCTTCCACGGAGAGTGTCATCAGACTGTGGAGTGGAGAGACACCGTGGACCCTTCCACAGAGAGAGTGTCATCAGACTGTGGAGTGGAGAGACACCGTGGACCCTTCCACAGAGAGAGTGCCATCAGACTGTGGAGTGGAGAGACACTGTGGTCCCTTCCACAGAGAGAGTGTCATCAGACTGTGGAGGCAACAGGAAGAAAAGCTTTTTCAGATGCTAAGGCAGAAGAAGGCAATGGAAGGGAAACCTCCAGATGAGAGGAATTAACGCTGTTTCCCTTGTACCAAGAGTCCCAATACTATGCACCCCCACCCCTGAAGCTAGAGTGATTAAAAAGGAGGCTTATATCATGAGTTTACCGGTTGTTTTGAATTATCATACCAAACATGAAATTTGTTTTACTTTTTCAGAAATGCAATAAATTCATCAAAGTTATTATAAATGTGTCACTGTTTATCAAACATGAGAGGGCATTAGGTTGCATAATTTTCTACAACATGTTGGTTGAGAGGACTTTTACATTTCTAAATATCAATGTCATTTAATTTTTCGTTTCAGATTAATTTGAGGGTACAAAAAATTAGGTTATAATGTCTCATTTGTTAAGTAGAGTTCCTACTGTAGTTGTGTCCTGCACCCAAGAGGTGTGCCTTATAACCTACAAAAATGAACACTCTGTCTTATGTTTTAAAGTTCATCTCTTAAAGATATTTCTTTTACTATGAATATTAAAATGACTGCTTACTGGGAATAGTACCCCAGATGTGTTCTCATTTTAAGAGAATCTACCATTTAGATGCTCGTTAAGTCAAAGAAAGCAAAATTGGTGAGGGCATGGCAGGTTAATTATTATAGTTTTTGACCATGCCCAGCCTCCCATGAAGAACAGTTCATGACTTCCTATAGTTTTCTACAAAAAGTATTTTTATTTACTTCATGTAAATTAGAATAAACACAACTTCAAAGATATAAGCCAACCACTTTGGAAGTACTATTTAAATAGAAAATTTTATGCTATGGGAACGTTTCCTTCTTTTAGTTAACTAACTGAGATATAAACTCCATTTTTCTGATGATTAGATGCAAGTAAGCACAGGTTTATTTAAATTTGTGGTCACTGGTGATATGCAAATATTTACTAACCTTTTCCTTTGTCTATTTTAATATAAGCTAGTAATTACTCCACATTCCACTCTCAGAAGCACTTGAGTCAACAGCTTAGCTAGCTCTCAGGGTTCTTGCTTTAAAAAAAAAAAAAAGAAAAAGAAAAAAACATAACTTTTAATTTTAATCCTGTACAAATCAAAGATAATTTAGGTTTATACTAATTTCCTTCTGCAGAAGTACAGAATGACAGAAATTTTAGTGAACATCTAGCCCAAATCTCTTAATTTTACAGATAAGAAAAACAATGCTGAAAAATGAAAAAAAAAAAAAAATCTGCCCCGTTAGCACCAAAGTTATACTTGAGAATTCAGGGCCGTCCTTCCTGATTCTTAGATCTGTGACTACTAACATGCCCAAACTTCTTTCCAAGTCATATTTCTTCAGGCAAAATAGAGCTGGGTAAGACAGGCAACTATGGGTATTATGTTCAACAGAATATTCGAGACTCATTGGTTGCTAATTTTTTAAAAGAAATGTAAGCACTGGCCTCAAAAAGAATATAATCTAATCGGGAACCTGGGAAGGTACATGTAAAAGATCAAATAAAATGGAATTTATTTCTAATTAGAGTAACAGCAGGAAACAGTGATACACTTATCTAAAATAAACATAATCCTAAGAAATAGATTTAGATAAGTAAGCATGACCAGTTTTTATCCCTCCTCAGAAATTGAGAGCTATTTTAATTAACACCACACATACAAGAGGATAGACACATCAGATCTGGTATAGAAGGGGACAGCATGAAGAATGGTCTGAGAAGACAGGCTGGTCCACAATTATTTAGGAAATGTTTCTGTGGTTCCTATGATGAGAAATTGTGTCGAAAAACAACGTGACAGTGTGACACTTTTAACATACTGCCAACATGTTTTTAAAAAATCACTAAAATGTTATTTTTTAAGTGCAGCAAGAAGGAAGACTTTCAACTTCCTTACTTTCCAGGGCTCAATCTTCTTTTTTTACTATGGTAAATAACAATGCTAGGTCAGACTCCAATACTTGAGATCACTGCAGCCTACAGGAGTCATAATTAACAGCTCGGTTGGTACAGATTTCACGTTGTCCCACCTTTATATACATGAGGGTTAGATGAGAGGCATCTATTTGTATCAAGGACTATATCAGGCAAGAATGATATGTGGGATCAGCAAAGATACTATTTTAAAATTGGGGACAATTTTATTTTTTCAAAAACCCAACTCCTTGATTCATTAATTTTCTGAATGATTCTTTTGTCGTCAATTTCATTAATCTCTGATTTAATTTTGGATATTTCTTTTCTTCTGCTGAGTTTACGCTGAGATTGTTCTTCTTTTTCCAATTCCATAAATTGACTTGTGAGTTTGTTGATGCGCTCTCTTTCTGTTTTTCAGATGTAGTATCTAAAGCAATAAATTTTCCTCTCTGGACTGCTTTTGCTATATCCCACAGGTTTTGGTAACTTGTGTCTTCATTGTTGTTATGCTCAAAGAAATCAATGATTCCCTTTTTATTTCTTCCTGTACCCACCTGTCATTCAGCATAAGGTTGCTCAATTTCCATGCCTTGTGTGGAGTTGAATGTTTTTGTTGGAGTTCAGTCCCGCCTTTAGTGCCTTGTGGTCTGAAAAGATGCAAGGTAAAATTTCAATTCTGTTGAGGTTTGTTTTGTGTCCTAGGATATGATCAATTTTAGGGAATGTTCTATGGGGCGACGAGAAGAATGTATATTCTTTATACAGACTAGACTGTTTATTGCAGCTCAATTTACAATCGCCAAAATGTAGAAACAGCCTAAATGCCCCCCAACCCAGGAATGAATTAACAAACTATGGTATATGTACACCATGGAATACTATTCAGCCATTAAAAAAAAATGGAAACTTTACAGTATTTGTATTAACCTGGATGGAAGTGGAACACATTATTCTTAGTAAAGCATCACAGGAATGGAGAAGCAGGAATTCTATGTATTCAATCTTGATTTGATGACAATTAATGACATGGAGGGGGTGGGGAAAAGGGAGAGCAGAGAGGGGGGTGGAGTCTCAATGTGTGACATATCTTGTACCCTCAATGAATCTCCAACAATAAAATTTTCAGAAATGAAAGAAGCATAAAAATAAAATAAAATTAGGGAGAAAAACAGAAAAGAGAAAAGGAAAATATTGTATATATGTCGAGCAACTGGGATGATGAAGATTTCATGTTCAAATAACATCAAATTCCTTGCAACAAATGGGGGTTACCACTCTGGCTGTTTCTTTGCATTATTGACTCACTTTAACATCAAAGAAACTTTAATACTTCTGTATGTCTCAGCAATAATTTTTATTGCCATTGAGAATTAAATTACTCTCCTGGAAGTGAGCACACCAAAAAGGAAATGCAATAGATCGCTCATTTCTCATTGGATGATAAATACAGACCAGATCATACCAGTCCTTTAGGGAATAAGGTCTTCAAAAAGGTTTCCATCTCATGCAATTTGGATAATTTAATAACCCATATCTATAACAATAAAACTGCAGAAAATTTCTGATCTTAAACACAAGCCAACTGTAAAGAATTAAACCGTTAGATCTAAAGACAGTTCTTTAGAAATCCAAAACAGAAAAACAGTCAAAGCAAGTGTCCTAAGCGGTCTCATAAACTTAGTACATACTTTTCTTCTTTGGGGGGCTGAGGGAGATGACAGAGGATGTACAGGTGTTGGTACTTACAGTAAGTGATGGTGTCTGCATGGCCTGCTAAAGAAAATTAGAGGTTATTTGGAGATTCTATAAATAATGTGGCGAAAAAAGTTAGATTTTCTTTTTGATATATAATTAAAACAATATACTAGGAAAATATATTAAATTTGATCAAATTTCTAAATGAAATATTTCCCAAAATGTGACAAGAAAGTGGAAGTTTCATCAATGAACACAAAATTTTTAATTCAGCTTTTATGCTCGGTATAACATTCCTGACAAAACTTCCTAATGAGGAAAACTTCAAATTCTGAATAGTTATCATTAACGAGAAACCATTCATAGAAGTAGATGAGAAAAGAGTTAAAGCTGCTGTTCTTTTTACAACCACTATATACTTAAAATATAGATGCTTCTCAACTTGTAATGGGGCTATGTCCTGGATAAACTCATTGTAAGTCAAAAATAGTATAAGTAAAAAATGTATTTAATACCCTTTTCAACCTATCATAAAGTGGAAAAATCTTAAGTCAAATCATTCCGAGTCGAGGACAATTTGTAGTTCAGATGACATTTAAAGAATGTAACAACTTCTCCATACAAAATTAATTAGTAAATTTTCTTGTGATTTCTAAGTGGGTTTTGAATGCAAAAAACCTTTCCCATGTATAGGATCTCAAAATAATAACAATAACTTCACATGCGAATCGTACCTGCTTTGTTACAGTCACATCAGAGGTAGTTCAGACTCCAGTAAATGTGTACATTGGTCACAAAAATAACAAAATTATCAGATGTTAGAGACCATGGATCTGAGAACTGCACCCCCAATGTAACCTCAATGTAACTGCGCCTGCCATTGATTTATGCTTGAAGAAACCTTTCCAGAGTCCACAAGAAGGGATATTCTCCTGAAGACACTCCTGAGTGATTAGAAAGCTAATCATGCAGGAGGCAGACCCTGAAGGCAGAGTCTGATTATCTCTGGAATTTCCTGGAAGGGACTTGAGGACGGGAGAATCAAGATAAGTTAATGTGCATTTTTAGCTAAAGGTTACATCTGTTTTTTCCAGATAAATAGTGGATTAGTTTTAAGATTACTTTGTACTCCTTTTAAGTTACTTTCTATTCTTATCATATAAGCCATTTATCGCCAGCTTATTTGCTGTTATGATGTAAACGTGTAGAGTAGTACATAAGCTTGTAAGAAATAAAGTGAAAGGCTACATGCCTGAGCCAGCTGTAGTCCCCGCTTCTCTGTACATTCTGACTGCTGATCTTATCTCTGTGACTCCAGCTGAACAGGTCCAGCAACACCCCAGGAACCCTATTCAGTTCCCCACAAACCCTAACTGACTATGCCCCGGGCCTCATCCTGCTAATTGAACCTGAACTTCTTCACCAGTACTTGACTCTTATCCACAATGGGCAGCTGCACTCAGCAAAGGGCAGCTGCGGCAGAAATCCAGGTGAGGCACGCCTCTTTGGACACAGTTTCTTGTCAAAGCAGAGAATGCCAGTTTTCCTTTTTCAAGTTTGGGGGACCATGGAGCACACCCTAAAATTCTTCTCTGATCATGCTGCGCTCTAAGGCGTCTCAGATGAGATTGCTTATGACCTGAGTCAATTGACTTAGGAACCCTGGCTGGGGCAGAACTGGCTTGCCACCCTAAGGGCAGAGCTGAGTTTCTCCCAGCACAGGCATTAAACTGCACACAGTGCACTGGCTGGGAAGCTCTGCTATAGACAACAGAGTGACCTGTCAGCACATCTCTATGACTTTTTCACAAGAATCAGTGCTCTCAAATTCATGGAAGACAAGAGCTAGTGAGCAGGAAATTCAGGGCTAAGAACCCGTGTAGATGTCTTTGATTTCATATTTCAATCAATTGATTGGTGGGTTCATTCACTGATTTATTCAACGGCTATTGAATAAATGCCTGTTCTGTCCCAGACACTAAAGTTAGTTGAAATATTGTTGTCAAATGGAATTGGGAAAAGGTCTGAGGTCTCTCACTCAGGCACTAAGAGTCTATAGTTTTAACTCTAGAATTAAACAGTTACTACCCCTACCCCACATCACATCAAATATTAAATAAGCTAGTCAGCGATAACCTGAACTCCTTTTTTCATAGGATGTGTGCAACCCTCACCCGCAGTTGACTGGTGAGACCTGTTTTTCTAGGTATTTGTTTCATTCATTGATGCTGAGTGAAGGGGAAGGACCCAAGTATCAAGGTGTTTAAAAATCCTGAATCCTTTAGTATTTAAGTCCAGAAAGTCCATGATGTCTAGAGCTCACAAAAAGCAGCTACAAGGGGAAGAGCCAGCAGTTATCTGATACGGTGACATATTTCGTCTTCCCTGCTACAGTTCCTCCCCATGCCCTTGCCTTGGGATGTGGTAGCAGAGGGGGGGCTCATATTTCTTACCTCCCTTGGGGGGTTCTGGTTTCAACCAGATAACAAAACCTCCCCTTTTTCTTGAAACCAAATTAGTCTTCCTTCCCTTATGGAAGAACCCCAAAGAGTGGTGGGAATTAGTAACACTGATGATCCGGGTTCCCGGACCCAGCCTCAGAATATTGTAAAAGACATATTTGCCCAGCACTGTGGGAGGCTGAGGTGGGAGAGTCGCTTGAGCTCAGGAGTTTGAGACTTGCCTGAGTGAGCGTGAGACCCCGACTCCTAAAAAAATGAAAAACCCAGGCGGGCGCCTCAGTGAGCACCTGTAATCCCAGCGGCTTCGGGAGGCTGAGGCAGCGGGATGCCCACAGCCCCAGGCTGAGGCCGCACTGCACTCCGCTCAGGGCATGGGGGGGACTCTGTCTCAACAAAATAAATAAATAGCAAGGAAATAATAATAATAAAAAAGACGTATTTGCTGGAGGGCAGATGCACAGAGGGCAAGGTAGCCAGCTTGTCTTGCCCCCTCCCTACACGGGCGTTACGGAACAGCTCTCTGTCGTCCAGGCAGCGTGCATTTTAACCTCTCCCACTTCTTTCTCTCCAACCCGTTTGTTCTCTAGGAGCTGGTACCACTGTCACTCACCTGCGATGAAGTCCTCCCCACCTTCTCCATCTCCACAGTCACTGTTCCTGAATCTGCACACACCTTTTGCCTTTCTCCAAGGCACTTAACACATCGGACGTAAAACTTGTTTCTAAGTCTTAATCCCACCCTGAACAGAAAAAGGTCGGTTCCACATCAAACAATCGATGAAAAGGTAAATATTACTTTCTCTCTATTTGGTTAACTGCCCGCTGTCATTTCCCGCTGCTGCGGAGCATACCCGTGTATGCATTTTCATATTTGCTCGATCCCCACTCTCCCCTCTTGTTTTCTGATGGTCCGGCACCCCCCGGACTCCGGCAGGCTCCCCCAGTGACCACCAGGTCGGTGGCAACGCTGCCCCTGGAGGCCCTGCGCCCGCACAGATGGACCTTGTTCCTCATCCAGAAAGTACCCGAGCAGCAGACCTAGGAGAACAAAATGATGTTTGTCTCCCGAGAACAGATGTAATCCAGGGATTTAAATAGTAGGGGAAGCCTCAGGGTTGGAACTGTCTGTGTTCGCGCACTTCGTCTCCCAGAAGCTCAGAATCTGTAGGGAAGACTGCGATAAATTTGTATCCAGTGGGCTTCCTTACGATCTGGACTTTTCCTTTCTGGTTCATCTTCAACATTTTCAAAGAAATTCTTGAAATGCTTTATCCTCGAGGAAGCATAAATTATAAAAACACTCATATTAGTCTTTTATTCTTCCCCAGACATTTATTTCTTTTTCTTTTCCTGTTAGGCAGGAAGAGCACTGGAAGTTACACAGAAGAATCTCTTTTTTTTTTTTTTTTCAGACCCAGTCTCACTATGTCGGCCTCCGTGGCACAGCTCACAGCAACCTCCAACTCCTGGGCTCAGCCTCCCGAGTAGCTGGGACTACAGGCACCTGCCACAGGGCTGGGCTCAATCTCCATTCTCTTGCCTCAGCCTCCCGAGTAGCTGGGACTATAAGCACCTGCCACAGTGCTGAGCTATTTTTTGTTGCAGTTGTTTAACTGGCCCAGCCGACCCCACCAGCCTCGGTGTATGTGGCTGGCCCCATAACCACCGTGCTTCAGGTGCCCAGCCAAATATAAAAGAATCTTAATTGTTGCTACATCCTTTCTAATAACATTCCTTATAAACAGCGCCTACAAAGTTCTCTAAAAGCCTTTAGTGAAAGGAACTGCTGTAGAGTGCAAAAGATTTTCTATGTTACTATTATGGGGACTAGGAGCTTTAACTAAATATCTTCTAACAACTATCACAGAAAGAACCGAAACCCAGGAATGGAATATAGGAGAGAAACATTTATGTGTCACATGAAATTCATAATAAAGCCTGATGGGAAGTAAGTTACCCTAGGTTCTCATAATATTTAAAATTCCAGTTCTGGAAATTTTTTTTTTATTTCCAAATTTAATGTAATCTAAATTTTGAACTGGTGTGACCATCACTAAAGAAAACATATACGTGGGAAGAACATATTCTGAAATCATAGGTCAAATCTGAGATTATGATTTGTTCTACTAAAATCAGAATCTTACCAAATCAGAAGTCACACTAACTCACCTTGCTTAGAGGAGGTGCTCTAAGGAATAAATTTAACTGAAAGCATCATAAGAAAATCACAACTTGTCAATTATATTTTTAAAACGCCATTGGTAGTGGTATAAACAAATCTAATACCTAGAAATAAGCCTAATAAAATTTGTACAACTTCTCTAACTTAAAACTACAAAATATGTCTGAGAGAAATTAAAAACAACCTTAAAGGCTCGGCGCCTATAGCTCAACCGGCTAAGGCGCCAGCCATGTACACCTAAGGTGGCAGGTTCGAATCCCCAGCCCAGACCGCCAAACAACAATGACAGCAGCAACCAAAAATAGCCGGGCATTGTGGCGGGCGCCTGTGGTCCCAGCTACTTGGGAGGTGGAGGCAGGAGACTCGCTTGAGCCCAGGAGTTGGAGGTTGCTG
>NW_003852455.1:4350976-4360860 GCF_000181295.1 Otolemur garnettii | reverse complement strand
CAGGAGTTGGAGGTTGCTGTGAGCTGTAATGCCACGGCACTCTGCCCAGGGGGACAGCTTGAGGCTCTGTCTCAAAAAAAAAAAAAAAAAAAAAAAAAACGACCTTAAAAAGACATTTATAGACTGACAGATACAAAAAGTGCAATTGTGTCTTTGCTATAAATCATTAAGTGTTCTATTCCTCAAATTAATCTGTAGGCTCAATTCCATATCAACTGGTTTCAACAAGCTTTGTGTATGTGTGAAAACTGATAGCAGTTTCAAAATTTATTTAAATTTTTATTAAAATTTTTTAAATTTATTTAAATTTATTTTAAGTTTTATTTAAGTTTCAGTTTTCAAAATTTATTTAAATATGCAAAAAATCCCATCCTAGAATAGCCAAGACCATTTTGAAAAAGAACTTACCCCTCCAAAGTTTAGAGCTTACTTTAAAAAGACAATAATTAAGACAGTGTGGCCTTGGCATAAGGAGAGAGAAGCCAATCCCACAACAGAAAAAAGTTGTTCATAAATGTGTGTGTGTGTGTGCACATGTGGTCACTTGATATTTAACAAAGGGATGCCTGAAATTTGGAGGGGATAGGATAATATTTTAATAAACTGTACTGGGTCAATAGATATTTACATAGAAAAAAATAAACCTTAACTCTTGACTTCACCCCACACCAAAAATTTAATATAATTTAGATTATAGATGTAAATAATAAAATGTAAGTGAATAAAGCTCTTAGAAAAAACAAAGTAGAATATCTTCGTGACATTTTGGACAGGTGAAGAAATTTTAACAGAACAGAAGTAACAATAACTATAAAGGAAAAGAGCTTGAGATATTAGAATTTGTTATAATTAAGAACATCTGTTCATCAAAGAGATCGTTAAAAGAGTGTAAAGACAAGGTACAGACTGAGAAAGATGTTTACAGTACAGTTATAGATAGGGGATTTTTTTTCCCTAAAATATTCAGAGAATACCTACATATTAATAAAGAAAAATCAAATAATCTAATTTCAAAAATGGACAAACTTGAAAAAAAATTTAAACAGGCAATTTACCAAAGGTATACAAGTATCCAATAAAAATAAGAAAAATTACTGAGCATTATTAGTTATTAAAAAATTTAAATTAAAACTGCAACAAGATACCAGTATATCCCCATCAAAATGATGACAAATAAAAAGATCAGCATTACAATGTGTTGGTGAGGGTGTGGGACAGCTGGCCACTTACGCATTGCACATAGACGTGTAACCTGACCCAACACTTCTAGAAGAGGACACAGAAGAGTGGCTTCCACCACTGAGTCAGGAAGAAATGACTAAACAAGAAAAAGATGAAACACTTTATGTTAAAATAAAATTAAGAACTACTTATCAAAATATATCCTTAAGAGACGTCACACACTGGGAAAAGATATGAAAAACATTTATATCTAGCAATCTATTCCTGGGTTTCTGTCCCAAAGAAAGGTGTATAGATGACTACACGGATAAGATACAACCGTGCAAACATCTTTAGGCCAGGTCTGTATGTAACTCAGATCCCACAAGGATGGCAATAATAGTAACAATGCTATAACAGTTCATATAATAACACAGTATAATACTGTAATCAGTTACAAAATCTATTCTCTTCTTTGTTTTAATTCTTAGGCTTATAGGACTGTTATGCTTATTTTGATCTTCTAACCAAATCAATAATAACTTTTCCTTTTCCATAATTAATCCACTATACCACTTAGTAATAATTGATGCTTTCACTGGTGCTTTCCTGCTGCCGGCCACATGTTCCATCACTCCCTCTTTATAATTGTTCCAACAGTTAGCAACTGAAGCCTAAGGCTTTCCCAGTGAATAAGGGCGCCTGACCTTTCTCTAAATACTTTATTTCTACGTCTGTGTCCATTGTAATCACCTTTCTCTTCACTGCAGCTCACTTGGACTTACAATGGATTTTCACTTTGAAGGCACGGTCATAAGGGTAAAGCCAGCTCACAAAATCGAATAAAAAGGCTAAGATGAAAGGGATGCTGGGCGTAAGCACCTGTGCCTGCACTGAGACTAGTGCCGGCATAAACATACGGCACCAAGGAACTGCTTGCATCATGTGGGTTTGTCTACATCTGCGGAAGAAACTAGTTCCTAAATTATCAACTTAAATATTTAATTATAAACTATCCTTATGGGAAGGCTTGGAAGCCAGTTCATAAGTATCTAACTCTGTAAGTTGGGTCATCTGTACTCCGGGGATGGCCTGTCCCAGGAAGCATGAATGAGAACGTTCACAATAGTATTCATTATAGTAACTAAACACCAGAAACGGATAAGATATATCCATCGAGAGAAAATAGTTAAATGAATAGAGGTATATCCAAGTAATGAAATCTTGTACAGCCCTGGAAATTAATAAACTACAGCTTCCTGAAACAGCACAGATGAATCTCGTAACGTGAAGGGGAGTGGGAGACACAAGACGGGAAAGAATGATGCCTTTTATATGAAATTCAAAAACACAGGCAAACTAAAGCATGGCATTTAAGGGTGCAGCGGTATATGGAAAAAGTATAAAGGAAAGTAAAGGAAGATACAAAATTCAGCACAGTTACATTCATTGGGGGAAAGGGCTATAATGGAATGAAGTACATCCAGGCAGCTTTGAAGGTGCTGGAGATGTTCTGTTTCTCGACCTAGGTGGCAGTTAAATGGCGGTTCATGTTTATAAAAATCTGTTAAAAGTGAAGCTGCATATTCGAATGGCTTATTTCACAGTAACGACTGTGTGAAAATACTCTATAGAAACTATATTTCATTATATGCTCATAATTGTATGCTTACTCTTGGAAGTATTATCTCACTTGCTTAAAGACTACAGCCCCCAAAGTGTGAAATAATTTTATAGGTCTCCTTCCATTATAAAACAAAAAATAGAACATAAAGTTATATCTCAGTATGTTTTTTCCTTTTATTCTCATTACACAGCCCACATCTTGTCTGTTTTCCTCACTATAGAAAAATTACAGTTTGGTTTGGAATAAAAAATTGAGATAAAATTGGGGAAAGCTAGAAGGTTAGCAAGGTAAGAAGAGATGTCTTCATAAAGAACAAACTCCTGTGATTTCTGTCAGGCTCCCTTGGGAGGCTGACACATCATTGCTTCAGGATCATCTTTATAAAGAAAGGATAGGAGCCATTCATTATCAGGCATAGAAGAGTAGAAGAACTATTCAGTTAAATGGTTATAATTCAAAAGAAAATTTAGACACAAAGGAATCAGATCAGCACTGGCTGTGGTAGGAGTTACATAGATTAAAAGCTCGTTTCTTCATCAATCTTAAAAGAGACTCAAAGTGACACTGCCTTAGTTTAGTCCAGTGGAAAGAAACTGACATTTGGAGTAAGGAGGTGGGAGTCTGTATCATTCTATTTAAGACTCAGTTTTGTCAAATATAAAATGGAGAAAATAATCCTTGCCTAAACTATCCCATAGGATATTATGAGAAGCAAGTGAAAACACAATTGTGATTTCATCTTATACATAACAAAAGGATAAACATATGTTAGGGATTTTTTGGTGAGTTTTGTAAGCTCTAGAGAGGTAATTTCAAATGTGCACATGTGTGGGGTGGGTAGTGGGAAATCAGTATGAGTTTCTTCAAGCTACTCAGCACTAATCCAGTGAATCACTGGCATTAATAGTAATGCACAGCCTGGGCTCAGCAGCTCACGCCTGTAATCCCAGCACTTTGGGAGGCTGAGGCGGGAGGATCACTTGGGGCTAGGTAATTTGAGATCAGACTGGACAACAAGGTGAAACCCTAAACTCTAAAAACAAAACAAAATAAAAGCATTTATCCTGGTGTCATCATGGTGTACACCTACAGCCCTGGCTACTCAGGAGGCTGTGGTGGGAGGATCACTTGAGCCCAGAAGTTGGAGGTTACAGTGAACTGTGATCATGTTGATACCAGAAAAGTGGCACCCCAGCCAGCTCAGCCGAGCAGGGCCTAGGGGACCTGCCTTGGTGGCAGCAGCCGGCAAAAAAACTCGGCAGGTTGGGGCAAGCGGGAGAGCTTTCTTTCCCCAGAGGCTCCAGTAGAGCAAGCTAGAGGACCTGTAAATCAAAGGAAAACTGGTGCCCATCCCTGATTGGTCCATTTTCAATCCTGTTCCTGATTGGTCCATTTTCAATCCTGCTCCTGATTGGTCCATGGACCAATCACAGCTAAGCTATTACACCTATATAAGGCCCTGAGCAGAGAGACTTGGGCAGATCATCGCAGACCTTCGAGGAAGATAGAGCAGAAGAATAAGACTTCAGCAGACCATCGCAGACCGTCCAGAAGAAGAAGCAAAGCTGTGGCACTTCTAGTGCTGATCCTGCTCTACAAAGAGGCTTGGCTCTTTGTAGGAGTTGTAACACTTGAGCTGTAGCTGTAACACCTCCGCTGCTGATCCTGCCCTGCAAAGAGGCTTGACCCTTTGTAAGAGCTGTAGCACATCTATCCTGCTCTACAAACAGGCTTGGCTCTTTGTAAGAGTTCTTTTCATAAGAGTTGTAACACTTGTATCCTGCCCTGCAAGGAGGTTTGGTTCTTTGAGCTGTAAATAAAACCTCACTGTTGGTTCTATGGTCTATCGATTCATTCATCTAATCGTTGAGACCAAGAGCCTGGAAATCCAGTGTTAAAAATCCGGTATCAATGTCACTGAAGCCTGGGCAACAGAATGAGATCTTGTCTCTTTTTTTTTTTTCCCTTGAGACAGAGTCTCACTATATTGCCCTAGGTAGAGTGCCATGGTGACACAGTTTATGGCAACCTCAAACTCTTGAGCATAAGCAATTTTCTTGCCTCAGCCTCCCAAGTAGCTGGGACTACAGGCACCCACCACAATGCCTGGCTCTTTTTTGTGGTTGTTGTCATTGTTGTTTAGCAGGCCTAGGCAGGGTTCAAACCCACCAGTCCCGGTGCATGTGGCTGGCACCCTAACCACTGAGTTATGGGCACCACGCTGAGATCTTGTCTCTTAAAAAAAAAAACTAATGCTTAATATCCCTTGGGTATGGTGGGGACTCAAATAGAAAGGTAATCAATGATTCATGTGAAGACTATAGCATTAAACCTATCAGAGTTAGTTTATGTAGTGATAATATCAAAAGAAGAATTTGTTAAAAGAACTTAAACAAATTATTTTTCCAGTTTAATAATTATTTAATGTCAGGATATTTGCCAGTTAAATAAGTTAAAATAAATTTCTGACAAGCGAGGAAGCAAAGAGCAAGTCTTACCTCAGTATCCTCAATGCTGCTCAGCGCTGTCATATGATGTTTATTAAATGACTGAATTAAGTGGATAGTTTTGTCTGTCTTACACCATTAACAAAAAATCTATCGCAAACTTTTTTAAAAATGCAAATATAGCCCTCCCACAACATGGTGGGTTCTAATGGAAATTCCCTTATATATTCAAGAAACAAAAAATGTTTATGTTTAAACCTTTTAAATTAATTTTTATTTATTTTTAGAGACAGAGTCTCACTTTGTCACCCTCAGTAGAGTGCTGTGGCATCACAGTTCACAGCAACCTCCAACTCCTGGGTTTAGGTGATTCTCTCACCTCAGCCTCCCAAGTAGCTGGGACTACAGGTGCCCATATAGCCTAGCTATTTTTTTGTTGCAGTTTGGCTGGGGCTGGGTTTGAACCTGCCTGGGTTTAGGTGATTCTCTCACCTCAGCCTCCCAAGTAGCTGGGACTACAGCTTGGCTGGGGCTGGGTTTGAACCCAACTCCTGGGTTTAAGCGATTCTCTCACCTCAGCCTCCCAAGTAGCTGGGACTACAGGCACCCATATAGCCTAGCTATTTTTTTGTTGCAGTTTGCACCTCAGCCTCCCAAGTAGCTGGGACTACAGGCGCCCATATAGCCTAGCTATTTTTTTGTTGCAGTTTGGCTGGGGCTGGGTTTGAACCCGCCACCCTCAGTATGTGGGGCTGTGCCATTTTCCTATTAACTTCACAAAGTCAACTTTACCTTGATATTAAATTTTTTCTATAGCTGTAATAACTATTGAGAAAATATATAATGGAATAAAAGTGGAACTCACATTTGCAGTAACAGGCATTATAAAGAAAATCAGAAAATTTATAGATATGTTGACATTTTAGAAATGAATTTCATGTTTCTGAAAGGGACATCCAAGGTATAAAAACATCAATTAACCAGTTTCACAAAATATGGCAAATATAACTGGATTAGCTAAGAAAAATTCTGGAAAAATATTAAAGACATGAGTTAAACTTATTCTTTCATACATTAAAACGTACATTCAAGATATAAAAATGAAAACAATATAGATTTGAAGCAGAAACAGAATGACAGATGATTGGATAGAATATGGTACATTGAGCCACAGGAAGTCTACAATATAATTTAATACATTCCATAACATTATATACTGTGAGGAGGGACAGATATAAATAAATGGTAGGGGGAAAACAAATCGGCCGTTCATCAAAAGAAGTAAATTAGATATTTAAGTTAAATCGTAAAAAAAAAAAAAAAAAAAACACACAAAACTTTAGTAGGAGGATGAGCGAATTAAATATTTTTTAAATGGAAAAAAAAATGCTGGATTCAATAGCTCATACCTATAATCCTAGCAATTTGGAAGTCTCAGGTAGGAGGCTAGCTTGAGGCCAAGAGTATGAGACCAGCCTGGGCAACATAGCAAGATACAATCTCTACCAAAAAAATTAAAAATTAGCTAGGTGCATGGTGGTGCACACCTGTAGTCCCAGCACCTTAGAAGGCTGAGGCAAGAGAATTTCTGACCTTAAGCACTGGAGGTTACAATGAGCTACCATCATGCCACTGCATTTCAGCCTGGACGACACGGCAAGACTGTCTCTTAAAAAATGAAAAGGATGATGAAAATATTTCATGTATATAAAACTAGCACATTGTACCCCATGATTGCATTAATGTACACAGCTATGATTTAATTTAAAAAAAAGAAAAGGAAACATGTGAATACTCGTAGAATTAAAGGACCAAGAATAACTTTAAAATAAGCAATCATAAATGAAAAAATTGGTTTTAAAAAATCTCAAAGCCTGTGTGCAAGAGGAAAACACAAAAACCGATAACAACCCCAAAATTGAAGAGCTGCAAAATGGTGAAGTAAAAGTATCTCTGCTCACCTCTTCTGTTGATCAGTCGAAAACAACTGAAGTGAGAAAAAAAAATTCTTTATGAAACAAAACTAGGAAACACCCCCTGCCCTAAGTAATACATACTTGAAGAAGGGCTGCAAAGGTGGTGAAAATTAGACAGGGCGTGCCCACCACAGATTTCAAGTGGCAACAGCTGGCCACAAGTACCTCCAAAACAGAAGGCCCCCAAAGAGGGGTCAGCATGAGACTTTTTGTTTGGAGCTGAGAAAGCAGCACCTGAGAGCCTCCTTGGACCACTTTTAACACCAGAGGGAGGCAAAAGGATTGAGGACAAACGAGAAGAGGGGCAGAATGAAGGAAGCTACCAACACGCCCCATCTGCTGTCACAAGACAAGGTAGGAGAAAACCTGTGAAGGGCAGAAGCTCTGCGGTTGCTCATCTTTGTCAGTCAACGTGAAGAATCCTTGTCTCATACTGTATGTGAGAACACAACAGAGTGTCAATAATCAACAACAAGCTAGAGCTTACTTTCAAACAACTAAGAGTGGAATTGGAATGTTCCTAACACAAACAAATGGCTGAAGTGATGGCTGTCCCGATTACCCTGATTTGATTAATTCACATTTATACCTATATCCAAACACACCTGTACCCTGTAGAGATACACAACTACTATGTACTCATGATAATTTAAAATAAGATAAAAATAAATAATAGTGGTAATAAATAAAAAGAAAACGGAACATTTGCAAAAAGACAAAAGATTTCAGGCAATGAAAGAGGTTAAAGACAGACAAAAGAAATAGAATGTGAATATGAATGGAGTCCCAGAAGAAAAAGTCAAAACAATAATATGAAACAAATATTCAAAATTATAACTCCAGAAAGAGTCCTAAAATTTAAAAAAAAGTCATAAATACATAAATGAAACTCCAGGTAATGGTCAATGCCTAAATCTGTTTTAATACGGAATTTTAAGGTTAAAGAAGAAAAAAATGTGGCTGGTAGATCTACATAGAAGACAGAATAACATCAGCAGCAAAATCAGTCATCAATTTTAAAACAAGACAAATGATTTTCATTGGCTTTGGATCAGTTCACAGGTGTTACCAATACTGTTCTGTGTTGTTTATTTAAAGAATCAATGCAAAGTTGAAGAATTAGCCTATACCGGATGGAGTGGAAAAATTACAATTGAGAAGATTTTCCAAAAAACTGAGAAAACACTAATTCTATACAATATAAAATAGAATTTGCAAGGATGTGTTACAAATGAAAATGATGGAAATATGTGTGAGACTGAACAAAAGCTTAGTTGGATAAGTTTACAAAATTTGTGTACATATAATATTTAAACCCGTTGTTATCCATTTTACTATTCATCAACAGATACCCTCTGGACCATATTTGAATTTATTATGTATTATGAACCAGCCATGTTGACAGTGAACTTTCTATTCTTTTTTAGACTTAACTATTGGCAGTTCGGAGTGTATTTGTTGAGAGATAGAAGTTGAGTACTCTTAATTTCCCAACCACAGAGAAGGTCAATGACATAGCAATGGTAAATGTCTTTCAGAGTGTGACTTTTCTGGGCAAAGATCTGAGATTGCAATTTATTTGAATGAAAACTGCCCTCTATGACTATTTATAAACTTTGAATGTCTGTGTAAATTAGCCATTGCTAAAGACGTGACGATATTTTTTAATGAATGCAACAAAACATAGCAAAGCGGAACAGTGTTCATACGTGAAACTTATTTAGCAGTAAAGTCATTTTAGTGACAACTAACGTGAATCTCAAATACTGTCAAGCTGCTTTCTGTATTTCTCATGCTGTCAAAGTTAAAATAGGAAGTGAGATTCCTTTTCCATTCAAATGTGCTGCGGTTATATTTTCTGAGTACAAAGCATCGTTCAAAAAGCCTTTGCAGGCCTCAGAGCATGAAAGAACAGGGCTATCTGTATTTCTTGGTTTGCTTTCCCATATGTGGCCCCTCCACGGGCCTGCTCTAAGTTTTTCCATCCTTCTGTTACACTATAACACTTTCCCAACCATCTCCATAGTCTTAACATACTATCTTGTATAGCCTTTCCTAAACATCCCAGCCCAAGATTTCTCCCTATGCTCAACTCCTATAATTATGGCCTTTTTATTCGACCCTTTTGTTGTTTTCTAGACTTCCACCTACACAACCTGTATCTCTCCTTACACACTGTAAATTTCTTAAGGAAAAAGCTACAGCTTGAAGAGTATAACCCATAGCCCCTCTTAAGGATACCTGGGTCACTGGAAAATACTAGTTGATCATCTGGTTGAGCAATCATTTCAATAGTTACAAACATCAAAGTGATAAGTGAAGAACTGTGAAAAGACTCATCAACACTTCAGCTCTTACAATCGTAATGCAATCAACATTTGCTAGGTACTTACTTAATTTTGGCTAGTCATAATTGTCTCTATCCACAGGAAATAAGAGGTAAGCTAAACCTTGTCTATACTCCCAGGAAGTAATAGGTAACATAGAATTATTTACTATAGTGGTTCTTTTTTTTTTTTTTTTAATAAAATAAACTGTGGGGCAGTACCCCACATGTATTTCCAGCTTCAGACATGGTTTAATGTAGCTATTCAAACAGTATCTTACTCTCAGGTATCTTTTTTGCTGTGCTGATTTTATTCTCAGCCCCCATAAAAACCTAGATCTTCACTG
>NW_003852455.1:4348222-4350956 GCF_000181295.1 Otolemur garnettii | reverse complement strand
AAAGAAAGAAAGAAAGAAAGAAAAAGAAAAGAAGAAGAAAGTAAGAAAAAGCACTTTCCCCTATAAACCCAGGGCGACATAGTAAGACTCTGTCTCAAACAAATAAAAATAAAAGGAAACTGAAGCACTATTCCCAGTAAAAAGGGGTAAAAAAATCTGAAGGCCAAAACAACGAATGTCCAGAATAGGCTTCTCGGCAGAGGGGACATGCTCACGATGAACTAGCTGGGAAGACATCTGAACGGCTGTTGCATAGTATACTCCGCAGATTTCTCTCCGGTTTGGAGTCTTTGATGCTGAAGATGACTTACTTTGCTAAAGAAGACTTTCCACACTTTCTCCATACACAGGAAAACTCTTCAATATGAATTCTCAGATGTCTTTTTAATTGTTTCTGAGCACTGAAGGCTTTCCCACAATTGACTAACCTAATTCACATAATAGTTTTATATACGTACGAAGGGCTGACTTTTCCCCGCATACTCACCCCATTTCACTAAGAATAAAAAAATCTCTACAAGAGATTTCCACCACTGGAAATTCAAGACTTGAACAAAATCTACTAGGTATAGAGACATTTCTGTATGAATCATTCTTTCCAGTAAGAGAAGTTCTTCTATGAGCTCAAATTAAGGAGAAGAGATTTAGCAGAGCCCTTCCACCTCCACCGGCCCTTCTGTGCAGAGCCTTCCTCAATGGGGGTACTGTGGTTACATGATGATGTACTGGAATTAGGAGTATTATGTAGTTTGAAAAATCACAGCCTGAACATTTATTTTAAAACCATGTAATACCTGTAATTTTAATAATATAAACTTCAGAAAGCTTGTCAAAATATTTTCGACTGTCTAGGGGGAATACTTGAAGATAGCGATTCTCTAACAAGTAACAGGGAAGCAAAAAAAGGAATGTCTAAAAAGAGATTGGAATACTTAAGCTGTCGTATTTGTTAGAAGATTATAGAATATTTAAAAATGGAAAGTAGAAAATAAAATTTCATGTAAGGACTGGAGTGGCGTCTTTTTACCCATTTAATGTCCTACAAAGCTGTTGTTAAAAACAATATAAAGAGACTGAGTCTGGGCATAGTACTAGGTTAAATAAACAGACAGCCAATGCCAAAGTTCAGAGGTCTTCTAGGCCAGGACCTTCATTGCAAGGATAAGGAAGCCATTCTCAGACTGTTACTTTGTTACGTACTCTATTATACTTTATTAGATCTTCTCCACATCATTAGGATAGAAAAATACAAGATGACTGTAAGGTCAAGAAGACCGCAAGGTAAGACTCTGCTGGCTGGAGTCAAGCCATGATCTTGTCAGAGTCACAGGATATGATGGGAGACATTGTCCCCAAAGGTTTCCACCATGTGGTGAGCGCATGGTAGCTAGAGATCAAATTTATGCAGATTATATACCCAATATAGCCTTGCCTTCTTGTCACACTCAAGTGGCTTTATCTCAGGATTCTCATATCAAAAATTTGAACAAAATGTGTGAATTAGTGAAGGTCAATGCTGGAGCTATATTTAATGACCACAGAGTCAACAAAAGGTTTCAGTTTTCCAATAAAATCCTTTCGCAAGCAATAGCTTTGTAAAATGTCACAATCACAGCTACGCAGGGATCTGTACCTCGGACTATGAAACTGGCCTTGGGGAGCTCTCAGAACAACAATGCCTCCTGGAGTAAAGAATGGAATAAGAAAAAAAAAAAAAAAAAAAGAATGGAATAAGCAGAAGCAAGTTTCTCTCATTCTTCTAGTTCACCCGAGCACTCGCCAACACCTCATTTCATCTTGAAATTGAGACTTACTGTGTTTAGAGTTGTTGTGAAACTCTGGTAAGTTCCTCTCACAGGAAGATCTGTCTCAGCAAAGTGTTCAATGAAAACTTGCTGGGCCCCCGTGGACATGTTGGTATAATTTTTAAAAAATAATATTCCGTCAGAATGAATGCTCCAGGTGTGTAAGTAGAGGGACAGCTCTAAAGACTGAAATTAGATCGGAAACTGAGGACGTGTAATAAAAGCCAGAAAGGAAGACAACAGCTACCCTGCATTTACGGACAAGGATGTAAAGTCAAAGACACAAGTTTTTGCCTCTACCTACATTTAGCTCCCTTTATCGTCCAGGATTGATTCGTGGAGCAGAAGATGGCAAGTGAAAGCATTTTAATGCTTCCTCACTCAGGTCACGTTCAGGGCTCCTTCATCCTGAAGAAAGGCTAAGTGGTCCCGGGCACAAGCAGCCTCCTCTCAGCCACCAC
Organism: Otolemur garnettii; assembly: GCF_000181295.1. Lineage (NCBI taxonomy): Eukaryota > Metazoa > Chordata > Mammalia > Primates > Galagidae > Otolemur > Otolemur garnettii. The sequence goes on along the minus strand of NW_003852455.1, from coordinate 4,348,690 downwards.
ACCAAATTAAGGCTGTATGTCTTTAAACATCTTTGAGCAAGTGATTTTACATTGGAATATTTGCTTTTCTGAAATTTCTTGCTTAAGCTCAACCACACAGACCCAGTCATATTGTCTCCCGGATGTTTGCTGAATGTCAGGCCCCAACTGTGATGAAAACTGTCAACTCGACCTTAGGAAACCACACTAAATCAACAGGAAGGTCCAGTGTCATAGGAAATCGTGTAGTTGTAAAACACACTGCTTTTGAATGTATTGCTTGACTGCGTTATAAATGAGCATACAGAAACACAATTATTGTAGTTAAATTAGTATAGCTTGAGTCCTACCATGTGTGTTTCCTTAAAAAATAAAAAAGGTGGCTCGGCGCCTATGGCTCAAGCGGCTAAGGCGCCAGCCACATACACCTAAGGTGGCGGGTTCGAATCCCCAGCCCGGGCCTGCCAAACAACGATGGCTGCAACCAAA
>NW_003852455.1:4240839-4347146 GCF_000181295.1 Otolemur garnettii | reverse complement strand
GTATGTTCCCTTCCTGTTCTCCTGCCCATTCATGCATTCTTTCCAAAAATCGGGACTTTTTAAAAATGCCACAGGAGGCGGGACAAATTGTTAAAAAGCGGGACTGTGCCACCAAAAGCAAGACGTCTGGTCACCCTATCTCTGAGGGTCCTAAAGTCCAGTACAGTGATTGTCCACTGGTGTTCCACGGCACACTAATGTGCTGTGAGAGGATCAGAGGTGTGCTAGGAAAATGTTTAAAGATCATTAATCAAATTATTTCTGAAAGAAGTTCAAAGAACAGTAAGCATATTCTTTTTTTTTTTTTTTTGAACTCTTTCTTTTGGCCAACATAATTTAAGTGTGCCTTGGAAGTATTTATAGGTTCAAGCGTGAGATTAAAAAGGTAGAAAAGCACTGTTCCAGCAGCTGTTGGTAACCCCTTGCCTCCCTTTCCTTACCAGCATCCCCATCAAACACTGAACCCCAAATTGGGAAATTTCTCCCAGCAAGGTGATGATCTGACCCCAAAGAACTGGTGTTTAGTTGTGACCAGGGGGCCTAATTCTCCAAAGAATTGTTACACAACCATCACCCCAGAGAAACCACCAATTGATAATGTGAAAGCACGTGTGTGCACACGTGAGTGATGGGGCTGGTACAGAAGTCAGTAGGAGCTCTTAACCTAAGCCCAGAAGCCTCCCACTCCTTCCCTGGCAACTCCACCCAAAAGTAAGATAGCCCCTATGCCGGCCTCTCCTTTTCTCTGAAATAACTCCATCCAATAATTTCAGAGATCTTCTTATTTGCAGAATTTGTCCTGACTGGTACCATCCACTCTAAAACCAACCTTTACTTGGCTCTTTGCATCTTCCATTTCAGAAAAGAAAGGCAGAGGACAGATGCTCATCTACTCTCGAAGTAGGTGAAACCAGGTCTCATCAGGGACTGGGAAGCCTATTGAGTAACAGCTTATGGCTGCCCTCAATTAAAAAAATCAGCTGTAAGCAATGTTCAAATTATGACTCCAGCCTTAAGGCATTTTTTATTGCACTCGAAACAGGAGTGATGTTAACCAATCTTCTGGGCTTCAGAAGGACAAGCTGACCGGTTAGTAATTCAATGACGAGCTTAAGTTTCAGACAAGAAAACATGGCAAACTATGCCCCATTTCCACGCACCCTCGACCCTCAAGTCCTACGTTATGGTACTCACAGCAAATTTCAGGAATTTTTTATAGGAGGGACTGCACCTAACAAATGCAAGCAATGTAACCTGGTTCTTTGTACCCTCAATGATTCCCCAACAATAATAAATAAATAAGACTTTCAAATTATTAAAGCCCAGAGCCTTGGAACCTTTTTGTGATGTTTAACCAAGAATTTTTAGAGTTTTTTACCAGGTGTAGAAGTAGCAAAAGAAAAAAATGTGCCCAGAGGATCGTGAAAACGACTTTTTCCCGTGCCCGTAACAGAATTTTGTCTGAAAACACAGCATTCAAGACATGGCAAATGTTGCTCACTATCTTTGAGACTCCAAGTCAGAGCACAGAGTAATTTATATTACAGTTGATTTTAAAGTAACGGCTATTAGCTTGCTACTTCAGTGATTTACTGTATTTATTTTAACCCAGAGTTAATGATCTAAGTATGATAAATTTAAATAGACTTTGTCAGGTACATAGTTATTAATTATAGAGGCTCTGATATTCTTTGGAATTAAGTCAGACAGCATAGATCTTAGATAAAATATCTAATATCTAATATCCTTGACAGCCAACTCCTGAAAGAGATACGTATCAACTGCCATAGTTCCAATATACTGAACTGGTTTGACATACCAGTTTAAATATTGTGATGAACTGAACCGAATTCAAACTCACTAAAATAACTTAAGTGTTGACTCATTTAAGTATAAAGTCTAACGGAGGAGAGGCTTCAAACTTGGGAGTGTGGGGTCTGGTGGCTCATGTTTTTCTTTCCCAGCTCTCCAAAGTGCCATCCAATGTCAGCTTCATCCTAAATCTGGCTCTAGTCATGATCATGAGATTGTTGTTAATAGCAACGGAAGCCAAATGCTTTCCCTCCCATATCTGGAAGAGTGCATGCTTCTGCTCCAGCACTCCAACCCAGAAAGCTGAGCACATCCCTGACTCTAAGAGTTTACGTCATATGCCTCCAGTGTTTGTGGCCAGGGAAATGCTTGGTGGGGATTGCTTTTTCTAATCTGGGTGTCTGTCTAGACCTGGGGATAAAGTCATTTCCTGAGAAGGACAAAGATTATGTGGAAGATAAGTAGACATTAGTAAGATAATTGGGGAAAGAGGAAGAAGGAATACTAGATACTCAATGTATGGATATCTGGTCTGAAAGACTGTAGCAAGCCCATAGCTATTATTTCTTGCAAATTATTGTTAGCATTACTAATAAGGAAATAATTTTAGACTACAAATGAACAACAAAATTTCAAGGCTAGTATGTTTCTCTTTTTATTATTATTTTTGTGTGGACTTAAGATGGTTGAATGGTTTCATTCTCATTTAAAAGCATTACATTAATTCCCATGCAAAAACCCAAGACCACATGTCTGATCTCAATTGGCCAAAATCCAGCCTTTGAGTCTGGACATTCAAGACCAAAACCAAAATGTTGCTTGAAATTTCCATTAGTAGACATCATGGGTGTCCTTTGAGAGATCAGCAGACCCCTTGACCCCTCAAACACCAGTTTACCATGAGTCCACCCCAAAACAGGGAATCAAAGCTTTACAGCACCTCAACCTGGCAAGTAATTTCATTCATGAAGACAGGACACCTCTATACCAAGGCTGCCACCCACAGATATTTCCTGGTTCCTGCTCCATAGCACAATCTGCTTTTGAACAGATATGGTATCTTCTATTTGAGGATTATAAATTCTTCCTGCCAGTTTTCCTCAAAATTCTTAGAAGAAATAAAGAGACTTTACTAAAAAGCATACCCCTTACCCCAAAAGAAATAAATACAAAGACATCTACTTAATCAAGTTTACATTCCCCAACCCCTTTAGGTAAGAGTCATTTAACTGGTATAAAGCTTTAAAAACTTCGCTAGTCTGACAGGAACCAGGAACATCAGAGAGGGCAGAACAGGACCCACAATTAAAGGAGAACTAAACGAATGCAAACAATCATTCCACTGATTGAGCAAAACGGGGTAAATGAAAAAAATGATAGCATTTCAACAGTGGATGTTAATTTATATTGAAACACACTTTGCAATTCTGGCAGTGGCAAAGATTTCATTAGTGCAAATAATAATTGTAATGGTATGTTCTTTAATAGGATTTAAATAAGGCTTCAAATAATTACATACGCTAAGACTAACATTTGGAAACCTTAATTCTGTTTGGAAAACCGTCCAACGCATCCTCCAAACTAGCCAATGTTCTCTGATTTGAGGACAATTACATTCAATGAAAACTGCTCCAAAAGACAATTTGTAGCATTCTCACTTTCAAAGCTGATGCAGTTTGGTGGACAAAGGGAAAGCTACTCAGGCCACTGGTCAAAAGAAATACGTCCAGCTAACCTGCCAGGCAGTTTTGCGGTTCATATGATTCGCAAAAGTCAGCAGTGGTGAAAGCTCCGTAAAAAAGGAAGACAAAAAAAAAAAAAAAAAAAAATGCAATAGAATCCTTAATTGTCAAAAAGAGTATCATTTCCCCATAAACGTTAACAAATGTGCACAAAGCGCAAAACAGAAAAAAAGCAACGAGACTCATGGGCATCTTCATCTATGGCTCAAGTTCTCCTTAAAAAAGAAAAACCAACAAAACTCTAGGACGATGCCTCCAAAAGGCAAACAACAGGGAAATCAGAGGCAGAACATGAAATAGTAATATACTGTTTCAGAGCCTGCACCATCCTGCAGAACCAGGAAACTTAAAATTTGTTTTCAACAAATCCAATCGAGGCTGGATATGTAAAAAACAGAAAGCATCACAGACCACACTACGCATTATGACAGTTTCAGGACCGGGGGAAAAGTCAGCAAAACACTCAGAAAAATTTGTCATCAATTCTGAAATGGGGCCTCGTGACATCATCAGGGTTGATGAACACGGAGATTGACTTCCCCGGGTTCTCAGTCACTAGCTGTTGCAGTTTTTTGGCTAAACGGTCATCTGGCTGGTTGGGGTCCCCTCCGTCGGACTGTGGGGAGGGGATGCTGGTGGTGCTGCCTCGCCGCTGGAGCTCCAGCGTCAGCCGGTTGGCCGCCTTGACGTGCTCGATGGCAGTGCGCAAGTGCTCCGCGGGGTCTGAGCGCACCGAGGACAGCTTCCGGGCGTGCAGCATGACCGTCTCCTCCGACAGGTGTTCCAGCATGTTGCACTGGGGGATGAAATAATTGGGGCACATCTTGTTGACCAGACAGTGTTGCAGGTCATCAATGAGGCCCAGCAGAAAGTGGGCTGCATAGTCCTCTTGAGCCAAGTAGCTGGCGGGGAGTCTGTCGCAGGCCCAGAGCATCATGCTGCGCAGGTGGTAGGGGCTGATGGCCTTGGGCCGCGACAGCAGTTTAATGATGATGGCTTTGCAGGCCTGGTAGGCCTGCATGAGGCTGCTGGAGATGCACTTCTTCAGCTGCACCTCACTCCTGGCAAAGGACAGCCGCCACTCATTGTCCTTCTTGCCCTTGTAGGAGCAAGCAGGCACCAGGTAAAACCCACTGATGACCTCTTCCTCCGTAATCTTCCCATCCCAGAAGTGGTTCTCCATGAGCCAGCTCTGGGCCACTGCAGGCCACCCTTTGAAAGACACCACAGGGACAATATCGTACAGCATGCGACTGCTCCCTACACCCAGAATGATGGAAATGATGGTCCCATTTTTTTCTACCTTTTCTACCTTGGGCATCCCCCGCTGGGGTTTCTTCTGTATCTCCGATAGGACAATGCTGATCGAGTCATAGAACCAGTCGGCCACTTTGGTGGGGGAGAAGAAGTAGTTGGTGGCGCCGTTGATGTGATCCACAATGGTGCAGCAGTCTTTCCATTTACTGATTGTCCCTTCATCGAACAGTCGGAGGCTCAGCCAGGAGTGGCACAAGGCTGAGTGGCGCATATCGAGCGTCACAGGCTGATTACGGTCATGCAGCTTGAGGGCTGGCACCAAAAGGGTAAAGTCCATGTCATAGTCGGTCCCCCGGGCATAGACATTAAGCTCATCCAGGTCCAGGTCCACCACACCTTCCCGGACCCCTCCAGAGAGCAGCAGGTACTCGTTAGCCACTGGGAGTTTCTGGTCCAGCTTTTGTACCATTCCTAGAAATACAAAGAGAGAACAACACTATTATGGGAAGCACCAACAGAGTCTTAAGGCTCTGACCTTCCAAGATCCAAAATTCATTATCAGTACAAAGCCAGATCCCAGGCTGCTGCACAGCCCCAGCTGACAGCAGGACTTTCTCACTAGTGCTAGAATCTATTCTTTTCCAAGTGGAATCTATCTTTTACCTGGGAAAACCCATGGTAGATGTTTCTCTCACAGTGAAAAGCAGTATTATTTATTAATCCTGAACTAGGCTTGCTCTTATGTCATCCGCTCAGTTACCCAGGCTAAGAAATTTCAGCAAGCTACAACTCTTCCGTGCCTTGCTCCTGCCAGATCTCATCTATATAACCTGTGCCCGGGTTTCTCATGTCCTTCCCTGTTCTCCATCTCTGCTACCATCATGACGTTAGGCTCTTTTTGTCTCTTACCAAAGCCATCTCCCTTCTCTGGGCGCTTCATGCTGAAACTTTCACCCGTTCCAGCCATTCTCACTGTAGCCTGCAGACACTTCTCCAGAGGTCATAATTCTTTTCATAAGAATACTAACACATTCTTTGACTCTTTCACTGTGTTGACACTTGCACTTCCACTGATAAAAAAGCAGTGGACAGTAAAGCTGCTGGTACCTTAGCACTAGCTGAGACGGCGGCACCAAACTCTACCAGCACTCAGCATATTCCTTACTGCCAACGTGCACTACCAATTCAAAAACATTCCAGTTTCACTTAAGAAAACCCTTGACGGAGAAGAAAAATTAAATCTCAACCTCTGAGCCATTGTAAAGACCACCTTTCTAATAGTTTGTGTGATGAAGTCTAAAGCCTCCCTCCTCACACTGAAAGGTGACAGGCTTCAGGAGAAACACTCACGTAATTCATGAGCTCTGAACTGAACTAGCCTCTCTATTCAGTCCATAACGGAACACCGTTTTTACCTTAAAGAACAACTGATAAACTACGGCTATTCAGACTTGGGTATTTGGCAGACATTTTTCTTTCAAATGGAGAGAACAAACCTGGCTCCAACAAAGCAACTGATGATATTTATTCCCAATGATAAAACAGAAGCTTTCAAAAGAAAATACAATTTTAGAAATTCACATCCTGCACCATGAGCTTGACATCTTCGCAGATTGTATATGCCACTGAGGAGACTGGTGGCAATATTAATGAATGTGATTTTTTGGTAAGATTATGAGTTAAGATGAGAATCCTTTCCCAAATTCATGCTATGCAGACCCAGGGTCTCCAGGCAGTAGGCACAGGATTGTAACTGTGACTAAATGATAAAGGACCAAATGTATGAAATTATTTGGTGGGTGGAATTCATAGGTGGAATTTACACAAGTATTTAAATACAGGCTATCCTTAAATGACTGTTCCACGACAACATAGAAATTTACCCTCTCTGCCTCCTGTGTCTTTTCATGATATACTTGTTTGTGCTTCATTGCCTGATGAATTACCAGAATCAATTTTTGTGACTTATTTAATAGCTTCCTCCCCCCCCCAAATCACAAAGAAGTAATGATGAACTAATATTCCATCATTTATTGTAATTACTTTTGATCAACAGTTTGTGGTTTATAGGATAATCCCAAAGCAGATAAATAAGCCATATAAATGGGTTGTGTTACCACCACTGGTAAAGACTGAATGTCTGTGTCCCCTCCATACACAGGCGGAAATCCCAAATTCCAATGAGACAGTATTAGAATGTGAGGCCTCTGGCAGGTGACTAGGCATGAAGATGGCCTCACAGCGGGATCAGTGTCCTTATAAAGGAGACCTCAGAGAGAGTCCTCACTTCCACCAGGTGAGGACACAGGAGAAGGCAGCTGTGTAGCAGCCAGGAGGGGGCTCTTCACCAGACACTGACTCTGCCAGCACCTTGATCTTGGCATTTCCAGGCTCCAGATCTGTGTGAAATAAATTCCTGTTGTTTATTTATAAGCTGTTCAGTCTACTGTACTTTAACAGTCTGAATACGACAATTATATTTTAAAATGTAACACTCATTTACAAAAATATGCTCTTTTTCATTCCTTAGAATCAATCGTATATTCTAAACCACATTAACAATAAAAATATCTTTTATTCAGGAACCATTTCCTTACATATAGATCGGTTTAGAGGAAGTTATCATTCATTTTCTTTTTAAAGAAATCAAATCAGTAAGTTATCCAACATTACAGAGTTGATGATTCATCAGAAAGAAAATCCAGCACACGTAAGTCTTGGGCTGATTATCACACTATCTGCGCTGTGATCTGCCATCCAGGTCCCCTTCAATAAAGGACTTAACCCAACCACGTCAGTACAATTCCTTAAGGCAAAATACCATGTCAACTGAGGTTCTGTCCTGTGGTTGTGCTGGGAGTTAGGCATGGACATCCGGTGACTGGTCAGTGTTAGAGTGTCCAGGCTCGGCACACTCTGAAGGGCCAGTCACATCCAGAGTTCCCAGGAGGGTCAGCTGAGGCTGAGCCTGCAGGAAAACCTGACCGACTCCTCCTCTGACTTGATCCTGCTGCCTCCCTCCCTTCCCAGGTGTAGAGCGAGCCCAAGGATGCTCCTTACTTAACACGCTAACTTCATTTCAGAGGCTGCTTCCTGAGAAATACAACATACCATACCCCACACTACGCGAGCAAAGAAGGCTTAGCTGGAAATTCAGATTGGAAATTCAGATTGGAAATTTTATTTTCCCTTTTTAAAAGTGGTTTTTAAAAGCCAAACTTAATCAGGATGGAAAGTTCTCATAAAGACCAAGACAAAGATCCAATACTCTTCTGTCACCACTGTGAGTTCATAGTAACCTCATCTTTGTCATGTAACAAATGCCACCAGCCCAACTGTCAGCTGCAGCTACGAAAGGGTAGGACTGATGTCTCAGCTTCCAGAGTCGGTTTCTGGAATGTAGGTACAATTACTTATCAAAGAGATATATTGATAATGAAATAGTTTACTCTTCATTATTTCAAATATTCTTTTATTCTAGCATTTGGAGTGCATAAACGTCCTGGGGGAAAAACATGAAATGCTGTTTTGTGGTCAGTAGATGAGATCCGAATCAATTAAAGCGGTACTGTTATTTGACCACATTATTGTCCTCTTGGGCATAAATAACTCATAGTATGTCCTTCTGTGCTAGAAATGAGCAAACTGGCTCTGGAAACAGCAGCTAAGACCTGTCTACACAACCAGAGTAACTTCTGCATTAACAACCGAGAGATAATTGGCCTGCGAAAGTGCCGCTGAATTTCGCCTTGGATTATCACAGTTCAGTTTGGACAGTTCTGGGTAAGACATAAGCTAAAATTCCCTTCTGCCCTCTGCTGGATTAAAGAGGTTTTAACCTATTTTCACTTGTTAGCGTTATGTACTAGAACATCTCTGCCAGTGCTAATTCTTTTTCCTCTCAACGGCTGCTTGTGCATCTAGTTAAAATGCTGACCGTTCATTCAAAGGAGCCAATCTACGTTCTGTTTTAGGCTAAATTCTAATACCAAGGAGTTAGGGTAATTTTAGACACTTCTTGTTATTCCTTTTAAAATGAAGAAAGAACTTTAGCAGCAGAGAGAAGAATATCGCAGATACTCATTTACTAAGCTCCTAGAAGTTAGAAGCAAAATCCCTAAGGCCACATTGTTCCAGAAGCTAATCCCCGGTGACACCCACATTCCCACTTAGCCTTCCTGAGCCCATTAGCAGGCAGCTTTACATATGATTTGGTAACACAAACTGGAGCCTTCCCCAACATTACACAAGCCCAAACTTCCTCCATGAAAAGTTTTCTGGGCAAAGTCCAAATGAAAATGAACTGACATCAGCTATCACAGCAGACAGGCTGACATGCAACTGAAACACAAGCCCGGGCTGGGAGAGAAAAAGAGGAGAAGAAATTTCAACTGCACACTTTGGTTGTCAGGATCAGTTCCAACAAGTGCTGTCTCTGAAGTGATCCAAGGATTTTTGTGTAATTACAGAAAGGTAGGATCAAGCAACTCTTGTTTAGCTATGAGTTATATTATCTAAGTCTTGAGCGGGAACAAAGGGAAGATGAGCGTGCACCATTTAGCTTGTTAGCAGCAAAGAAAAGGCGGGATGGAGAAACAGCTTATTCCTCTGGGTGGGTCTCTCCTAGAAGAGAGACCAGGAAGCACTGACATGTTTGCTCTTAAAAACACTGAAGTAGGCTCGGCACCTGTGGCTCACACAGCTAAGGCACCAGCCACATACACCTGAGCTGGCGGGTTCAAATCCAGCCCAGGCCGCCAAACAACAACAGCTAAAACCAAAAAATAGCTGGGCATTGTGGTGGGTGCCTGTAGTCCCAGCTACTTGGGAGGCAGAGGCAAGAGACTCGCTTGAGGCCAGGATTTGGAGGTTGCTGTGAGCTCTGATGCCACAGCACTCTATCCAGAGTGACAGTTTGAGGCTCTGTCACAAACAAACAAACAAACAAAACACTAAAGTAAAACTTCCTTTCAGCCTCTCTTACTGTAATTCCCCACTCCTGGCTTTGACTAATGTCATAGTTTCTACTGCAGACCTCAATATTACTCTTATATAGAAACTGGGATTTGAGTTTAAGAAATGAGTTTCATAGCATCCTTTTCAAAGTTCTTTGCCAATTACCTTTAGAATATGAAGTGAAAATAGAACTTTGTCCCTGATTCCCTTATGTTCTAGTACATAAAATTTTTTATTATATTCTACTGAATTCAAATTATTAACTTCCATCACTTGAACATATAATGCCAGATCTTTACATCTTGTAAAGTTACAAAGTTAGATGAATTTTATTTCTTCATATATCTTTGACTATATATATATATATATATACACTACCATATGTGTATATATATACACACACACTACTATATATGAGAGCTATGTTCCTGAGTATCTCAATAATATTCACTGTTACACATAAAAGAGTCACCCTTTCTTGGCCCCAATTCGTTGACACATGACAATAACAAACAGTGATTTATTATGCGAGTGATTTTTAATAGTTGGAAGGGTATAGAGTGAGATGATGCTGACAGAGCCCTTCTTTGATTTTAATGTATCCCCTAGGGCAACAATCACCTTGGTTGACAATAAACAGTATAAAATCATCCTCTAATATTGTGATGTATGCTCCAAAAGAGGAAATTTTCTTTTAAGTTTATTTGACATCATGAGAAACATCTGAGATGTAGACATGGCCACCATTTTCTAAAAAAGTCACTAATGACACCAGTTTGAGAAAGGTTTTATAGCCTTTTCCTAAGTCAGGGTCCCAAATCACCTATCTGAAGTCCTTCACTTTACAGGTTAAAAAACTGAGGTTCAGAGAAGAAAAAGAACCCATTCAAGGTCACACAACTTTCAAGAGAGATAATCAGCATCATCTTATCTCCACATTTGCTGAGAAGGTCAGAACGGTAGAGACATATTGTTCTCCCTATGACCATGACCTCACTTGACGTGAATGCAAAACAGCTTAAAAAAAGAAGTAGCAGAGGTGTCCAAAGTGCCTGCTTTGCATTTCATTGGCCAAAGCTTTTGTGTGACCTTGGTCAAGCAGCAGAATATATCTGACCATCCACGTCTATCATAAGCAAGAACGGAACTCATCTGCCTTGAAAGATGCCATTTGTATTCCCAAATAGACTGCAAGACGTCAGGAAGACACCAACGGAGCTTCCCAGCTTTTCAATAATCTTCTGAGTGATCATTAATGTTCACAATTGTGGTGATATGCTTTATAAATCAAGGAGTCTGTTGTATTTTGCTTAAGTTCAGAGACTATTGCATGTAGTTTTATTTAATCTTTTGAAAACTTTTAATTCATGCATGGTAATGATAATGATCTACGGACCAGAATTTATATACAGTAATAGGAATGATTCAAAAGATGCCTCCTCAAAGAAGTCTTCCTTGATCTTTCCCAAGAGGTGTCTGGAAGATTTAATGAAACAAGATAATCTATGTAAAACCGCTAGCACATGCAAGGTACATAAAACATGTTAGATGAAAGGAAATGAATAAAATATTCTCTTCCCTGGAAGTACCAACACTGATGATCAGCAGGGACGCTTCCTGAGTGGATGTCATCATGTCGGGTGACACACAGCTGGTAAGCCGAGGGCAGGCTGATTCCAACCCTTTCTTGTTCTCTCATCCAGGTACCCTGTGGAATGAACAATCTGTACACCTAAGAGAGGACCTTGATCTGAATTCCTAGATTAGCATCTTCAATGTCTATTGCCATTGTGGCCTATATTTATGGCATTTTTCCTTCTAAATAAGGTAACACTATACAATCTTCCCTTGGTGTATTTAGGGTTTGGTTCCTGAACATCATCCTATACCAAAACTCATGCACACTCAGGTCCTGCAGTTGGTCCTGGGGAATCCACTTATACAAAAAGCTGGCTCTCTGTACATACTGGGTTTGCATCCCACCAATATTGTGTTTTTGATCTAGATTTGGGTGAAAAAATCCACATGTAAGTGGACCTGTGCTGTGCAAGGGTCAACTGTAAAGCATTTGGCACAGCAACTGACAAAGAGACTCAGTAAATCAAAGATACCACCACAGGCAACAGTCTATTAAGGTCTTTGTGGTCAAGGTTTCTTACTGCATAGCTAGTACAGACCTTGAGATTAGAAGGTACCTGCTTGTTGAATGTACCATTTGTTTTAATCAACTTGATACCTCATGAGTCATACCCTGGGGTCATAGAAATTGCTAGACAATACAATGAAATACTATTAACATATGTGTTTAATATTATATACTAATAATCTGAAAGTCAGGTGAGGAGGAAAGCCACTTCAATCTTCTGTTATTTTCCTTCTTAAAAATTAGAACTGAAATTCTAAAAACAGGTGAGCTTGTCTACTAAACAAGTCTACTAAACTACTAAGCAAGTCTACTAAACTACAGTAGAACCTCCACAAGGTGACCACCCAAGGGACTGTAATAAACTAGTGCCCATATGGAGATGGTCAACATAAGGAATTAGGCCTACTGTACTGATACACATATGTGGTACAAGTCCAGTCTATGAAAATTAGGTCAATGTACGGAGGTGGTCAACTATGGAGGTTCTACTATATTTAAACAGAATAAACATAACTTGACCTTGATTCAAGTCTAACACATCCATGATCGACATCATTAACCACTCTAGGCCTTAGTTTGCTTGAATAAATTTGGGGACTAATAGCAAGTACAAGTTTGTTGGGTGAGAATACAATGAGAAAGAACATACCAATTAGTATGTGGTCTGGTACTTAGTTGGGATTCTGTAAATGAGGGTTTCTGGGCATGTGCATGCAAGCACACACATTATAAATACACTTTTTCCCAATGAGTAAGTCCTGCTCTTTCTTTCTTTTTAATACTTAAGATAGTTTAAAATCTCATGCTTTTTAACATTGAGAATTTACTGAAGACTCATAAGAGAGTGTTGTTAGCCCCCTCTAGCAGATTCTCACTGCCACAACAGGGAACAAAAGTGACAGACGGGAGTGTTTTAAAGGTTCATTCTTAAAAGACAAAACAACAGCAAGTGAAAAACAAGAGTGATGCCACTATGATGTCAGTTATGGCAGTGATGAATGTATGAGCTCCCTCCTGATGGTCACAAGAACCGATGAACGTATGATGGAGGTGTTCAAAATGAAGTCAACTCATCACGCCTGCCTAGGGTTCCCACTCCTTTCTCATTTGGGGGTGTATATGCAAACTACTTAGTTTTTCTGAAACTGAAAGCTGGGTTTGACAGGGGAAGGGAGGGGCCCTACTTTTTAGAAGAAAAATAAGAAATTGCAACAAGGATGAAGATTGGATTCAAACTCAGGTTTCACTATTTATACATGGGGCACATGGGTACCAGCACCCCCATGAACCAGGACTAAATACTGAAGATACAAAGGTAGAGAGAAACACACACTGTCCCTGCTGCATAATGCTGGCCATTTAGTGAGGGAACCAAGTGTTAATTGTATCTGTCAGGATATAAGTTTACGCTGGGTAACAAATCTAAGCTCAGTGCATCAAAATGACAGTTCTACTTTTCGTTCACACTCGATGACCATCAAGGCTTGGTCAGGGGTTCTTGCCTTAATCCAGAACCCACATATATTAACCAACCAAGGTCTAGAAAGAACTTCATAGTCACTCTACTAGAAAAGAAGAAAGCTGTGGAGGTTCTCTTTTCAGCAGTTAAATGCTCTGGCCTGGAAATGACACAGCATTCTTATTCACGAATCAATAGGCAAAGCTAGTCACCTGGTCTCATCCATGGAAAAAAAATCACACTTCTACTGCATTCTAGGTAGGTAGAAAGATTGAAATATTTGATAAGAAGCATGAACGGCTCCCATACGAATCAAATAATTACACACTAACAAACGTGTACTAATAAGCTGAGATAATAACACTAAAGGAAATAAACAGAGCACACAAGAAGGAAAGGACTGAAAACTGTTTTGCCTAAAGAATAGAAAATTCAAGACCTTGAGATCCGCCTTCATATGTCTAATGAGTCGTACTCATAAAGCAGAAATGGACTTTTATCTATCTTTCATCAAGCAGAAGGTGGAAAGAGAAAATTTCAGTCTAATGTTATAAACGGGAGACTCATCCATCAGGTAGCATTTTCTAACAAAGCTGCTTGCAGGGCGGTGCCTGTGGCCTAGAGGAGTAGGGCACCAGCCCCATATGCCAGAGGTGGCAGGTTCAAACCTAGCCCCAGCCAAAAACTGCCCCCCCAAACCCCCCAAAACAAAGCTGCTTGCAAAGGCAATACATGTCCTGTCCCAAGGGATGAACAATTCAAATCTTCAGTGTGAATGAAGACTTAAAATTTAAATGTGATGGAGTCTGAGTATAGATGTCTTCCCAGGCGACTGCTCACTACTGAAGACAGACTCCACAGCCACCTGTGACCATCCAAGTTCTTACTGGTGGGCCCAGCAAGAACTCCAAGGATACATTATGCTCCAACGCTAGAAGCTGCTCTTCTCTCTCACCTGGTCCATGCTGCATCACTTCCAATCTGCAGCCCACCTGTTGTCACATGCTTTAAACGACTCCACCAATTTTAAGAGGAGAGAGTGTAGTACTAGCAATGGGAAACATACTGCAAAAGAAGGGCTGACGTATAGCCCTGTTGCCTCATTCCATCCTCTTGACACTTCCAAATATATGATTTTATTCCCATTTTACAGATGAGGAAACCAAGAGTAACAGCAGTCAAATAAATTGTTTCTGGTTATGATAGCTAAGCTGAGATCCAAATTCAAGCTGATTCTTTGCTGCTGAAAAGAGATTTAAACAATTTATTATCTTCAGGACTTTAAAACTGCCACGTAAATAAGGAGTACACGCAGAAGCTTATTCACTCCTCCCCCAGCAAATGAAACACTACTTTGGAGTAAAATGTTTTCTAAAGTAGATTAAAAACTGATTATAGTCATCTCTGGAAAATGAAGTGAATGAGCAAAATGGGTGAAGGGTCATAGGAGGGACAATGTTATGAATGACCTTTTAAAGAGATCTCTAGTGCTGTGACGTATAGCTCTGTGCACACAAAAGTGTCACATTCTGTTGCACACCTAACCCCTGAATATTTCTCCAAGAGTATTTTACAACTATTTTAATCATAACAACCACCTTGGAATTCTTTTTGGCCCCAGGATAAACTCTGAAAATATTCCCACGTTTTCAGTGCATAATCTAACTTGCTTAGTTTAACCCACTAGTAGACCATAACCTTATGGTTCTATCCTCTGAGTTTCTAGTACTGGGCTGAGGAGACAGAGGGTAGCCAGCAACATAATTACCACAGACGTACTAACCACAAAGCCAGCAACTCCTACTTAGAAGGCTGAAGCAAGAAACTCAGCTTGGGCACGCTGAGACACAGAGAAAGAAACATAAAGAATTCTGTCTCCTAAAAGAAACCACCAATCAACAACGATGATGGAAAGAAAAAAAAAAAAACAAACCCTGGTATCCATGAGGCTGCAATAGGAAGATAATGTTCCTTTGAAAAAGAGAATGCCATGAAGGCTATGTTAACCAGTTTGAGGAAAATATTTCAAATTGTATACAAAACCAGCACACTGTACCCCATGACTGCATTAATGTATACAGCTATGATTTAATTAAAAAAAAAAGAAAGAAAAAAAAAGTAAAAGCATGATGGAATGATAGGAGTATCATGACATAAGAAGACAGGCATTGGTTCAAATTGATATTAATCACTCTTTATACTTGTGACCCTGGGTTTATTACAAACTTCTTTGTAACTCATCATGTAATCAATAAATACTTAGTAGAGATTACTTAAAAAAAAAAAAAGATAATGTCCCTTGTAACCTAGCAGCCTAAAAAAATATGTCACTGTTCATTAAAAAGGGATTTTATATCTAGGGTCTAAACTATACACTCAAATTTGCTCCATGAGCTTAGCACTGATTCCAGTTTATCTAAAGAAGCCTGTGAAAGACCTTGTCTTACGTTAGACATCTTACTATTTACTGCAGAAATTTTTGAACATGCACAAAGTAGATCAATCCCTGTGTACCCATCACTCACCTTCAACAATGGTGCTTGCCTTTCTTATTTCATCCCCCCTCCCATTTTTGCTACAATACTTTAAAGCGAATCCCAGGTATCCTATAAATCTACCCATAAACACTTCAACATATTTGTCTAACAAAGAACATTTTAATAATATAAACAATATTCTTTCCACAAATAAAACTAATAGTAAAAGTCCTATCATTATTACAGACCACTTGATTTTATGTTTTTCCTAATATGTGTGAAGACATGAGTATGGACAGAGAGAGAGACTTGTTGATACCCTGCCCTGCATCCCCACTGGCCTGAGTTCACTTGCAGCTCTGATGGGCAGCTTCCCTCTTCAAGTGCCAGTGACTCTGCTCCTTTGCCTGAGAGCAATCTCTGCTTCAGTCACTGCTAGGAAATGCAGAGAAGTTGATGCCGGAGAACCACCATCCCTTGCAGCAACCATCACCGAACCCGGGAGAAGAACTGGCAGACATACCCTGGCTTCCCCAGACTCTGTGGACACTTCATTGGGTTCTACACAGCTTCCTAAAGGGGCCCACAGATCAACCCACCCATTCACTTATTATGAATAGACAGAACCTTTCTTGACAGTTCTGTCTTCTTTGTCTCAACTACTCTACTCCCTCACTCCAGCTTAATATGACCTCCCAAATCAACAGCCACATCAAGGTATTTTGGTTCTGGAACTGTGGGAGTGGGGAGGGGAGTGAAGTAGGCTCACCTCTGCTAATAATTCTTGATGAACTCACAACATTTCAGATGTACAACTAACCATGAGACTACAAGTGTCATTCGGTAATAATGAATTACTTGTTCTTTCCCACAATCAGCTATAGATCTGTTACATGTTCTTACAAAACTAGATCTGAGAACAATTTCCAAAAACAATTCATCAGCATTCTGAGATCAGTAAGCTTGCTTTCCAGTGTATTAGCAGTTAGCATTTTCTCTGTTTATTGTTTTCTTGTTTTTTATAATCATCATCAAATATTTATTTAGCATCTTTTTTTTTTTTATTGTTGGGGATTCATTGAGGGTACACAGAACCAGGTTACATTGATTGCTTTTGTTAGATAAAGACCCTCTTATAATTGTGTCCTGCCCCCCAAAAGGTGTACCACACCCCTGGTCCCCCATTCCCTCCCTCCTTCCTTTTCTCAGCTCTCCCCATTCCCCACCACGTACTAGAACCTTCATTGTTCTCATATCAGAAATGAGTAATAGGATTCTTGTTCCTCCATTCTTGTGATGCTTTACTAAGAATAATGTATTCCACATCCATCCAGGTTAATACAAAAGATGTAAAGTCCCCATCTTTTTTAATGGCTGAATAGTATTCCATGGTATACATATACCACAGCTTGTTAATCCCTTCCAGGGTTGGTGGGCATTTAGGCTGTTTCCACATTTTGGTGATTGTAAATTGAGCTGCAATAAACAGTCTAGTGCAAGTGTCCCTGTGGTAAAAGGATTTTTTTCCTTCTGGGTAGATGCCCAGTAATGGGATTACAGGATCAAATGGGAGGTCTAGCTTGAGTTCTCTGAGAGTTCTCCATACTGTCTTCCAAAAAGGTTATATTAGTTTGCAGTCCCACCAGCAGTGTAAAAGTGTTCCCCTTCTCTCCACATCCACGTCAGCATCTGCAGTTTGAGACTTTGTGATGTGGACCATTCTCACTAGGGTCAGATAATGTCTCAGGGTGGTTTTGATTTGCATTTCTCTAATAATTAGGGGTGATGAGCACTTTTTCACATGTTTGTTAGCCATTCGTCTGTCTTCCTTAGAGAAGGTTCTATTCATCTCTCTTGCCCAGTGATTTAAGGGATTGTTGGCTCTTTTTGTTTATTAATTTGAGTTCTCTGTAGATTCTAGTTATCAAGCTTTTGTCTGCTTCAAATATGCAAATATCCTCTCCCAGTGTGTAGGTTGTCTGTTTGCTTTGGTTGTTGTCTCCTTAGCTGTACAGAAGCTTTTCAGTTTCATTAAGTCCCATTTGTTTATTTTTGTTGTTGTTGCCATTGCCACAGAAGTCTTCCTCATAAAATCCTTCCCCCGGCTGATAGCTTCCAGTGTTTTCCCCACACTTCTTTTGAGGATTTTAATTGTTTGGTGCCTTAGATTTAGGTCTTTTATCCTTTTGAATCAATTTCTCTGAGTGGAGAATGTTTATTGTTTTCTTGATACTCCAATTCTTCTCATTTCCCAAAGGACATTTTGAAAACTATTTGTGTTCTGGAGAAGTAAAAAAATTCATATATTCTTTAGATACAGGCATTTCTTCCTTAAATTACAAAGCAAACAAGAGGAGTCACGTTTGAGGGAGGGGAAATGACAAGGTGAGCAGCCCAGCTTCCCTCAGGAACCAACTCTCAGAGTGCAGGTTTGTTCACATACAAAAGTCTCAAGTCACAGACCAAAACAACCTTTCTCTTTCAGTCTCTTAGATTATTCTATCTCTCTTCTAAATTGTAGGGACAGAATCCTAAATGACATATTTAATCTCTCCATTCAATGACCTTTTGTCCATACTTCAATGTGATGCTTGTGATAACTGCCAACTATGTGCCTACCTGTTAGCAACCCTTGGTCTGATGACCTGTGTATCTCCTACCCTACCATAACAGAAGTTCAACAGATCTAAGTTGAAGGGATAAATATAAATAGCCTAAAGTGGACTCCACCTTTACAGAGGATGAAATCATCAGGTAATATGCTTAGATTAACATCACTGTCATTGGGAGACATAACGAGAGACTCCAGAGCTTCTATATCTGCAAGCAAGGGAATCATATTAAACACTCAAATCAGATGCGGGGAGAAGCTCTAGGGGCTTGTTAATGAGCTGACCAGGGACGATACTGTAACTGCGCAGGGGGCATCTCTTGTTCTTTGGGAATAATTTAGCTCAAGGACATTCTCCAAAGCAATACTTCTTAGCCAACAACCTTAACAGAGGAATAGGAGAAAAGGCACTCTGTAACTACAGTGTATTATATGATCAAAGTCTAATACCTGATGTTTAAAAAAGATCATAACCATGTATTTCCCCCTTTGAAGTCTAAGTACAGACCCTAGAGATAACTGGAGGACTCCTTACTAAGCAATTCCCAGTAACAGCCAGAAGATGGCACTCAAACTCCATTCATCTACTAAAACAGCAGTTTTCAACCTGTGGGTCGCCACAGGAACTGTATTAAAGGGCCGCAGCATTAGCAAGGTTGAGAACCACTGTACTAAAAGCTTCTAGACAGCTCCAAAGTCTTAAATTCCAAAAGCACTACTAGTCCCAGGCCAATTTGCTCATAGGTTCTACCCAGTGACTTGTAACTTTGTTTTTTGGTTCCCTGGAGAAAATCCTGGTTGTGCAAGGGCTGAAGGGCTCCGCCTAAGGTGAGCCACAGATGAAAGATACTTTGCCATTGTGGAAAACCTGAGGGACAATGGGTTCCCAGTGCACATTCAAGACCTGGTTGCAAGGCAGAGTTTCAGCTCTTGTTTGTGGCAGCTGAGATTGTAACAAATGAGTAAAGCCTCAGGTTCCAGGGAAAAAAAGAAAGAGACGTCACAGGAAATACCCCTTGATGTTATGAGATTAAGGCACTATACTTCCCTCAATATTGTTTCAACTATAATAAATAAATAAATGCATTACAAGATTTTAGGAATTCAGGTGATTAATAAAAAATATTGTTGTAATCTGGCTTCAAATAAACAATCAGCTAAACACTGCCATATATTGTATGATGGTTTGCTGTTTCCAGTCATTTTCTTGTGGGTTCCCAGCAGTAAGCATGAAGAGCATTACAGTTCTCATTGCACAGATGTGGAAGCTGAGACTCTTGGAAGCTAATCAACTATACAAAGTATCCACCAGTTCTTAGGCCTAAATGAGATTAAAATTAATATGCCTCTGCACACAATTATTTTGAAGGAAGGAAGAACATGTCACCTGGTTGCTTTTCTTTTCTTTCTTTTTTAAACCAAGTTGTCAATTTGTTCCAGGTGGGAGAAAGGTCCAAAAAAGTAAAGCTTTCAGTGCTGGGGGCAATCTACAGATGATAAGCCAGGGGGGTTCAGTTATGTCTACACTGACTGGGGTACGAGTAGGTGAGTCTCTACTCTCCTTACCTTCAACATTCAACAGCAAAGTACTCAGAATTCCTGAAAAATAACTTGCCTTAAAGTGTCAACAATAAAATATTGTTGTCAACAATAAAATATTAAATATAAAATATTTAATAGCTATTAATTAATTTTCCATATAGCTTATTAACAATGAAGACTATATAGGCAGTCCCTGAGTTACAAACATCCAATGTCCATACAGCTCACACTTTACAAATGAGCTATTAGAGTTAAGTCCTCAGATTATAAACACCTGACTGACATATGGTTCACATCTAAGAACGGAGGCTATATTTACAGGTAATGGGTAAATGTATCTGTTCCAACTAACGTACGAATTCAACTTAAGAACAAACCCACAGAACCTATCTTGTTCATAACCCAGGGACTGCCTATATTGTTGGTTCTTTAAATAAGTGTTATTTCAAACAATAATTTCTCCAATCTGGTTTCCAAACAAAGCAGTAATGTCCTAAAACCTTGCTATTTCAAAAAATAATGACTCAATAAGTCTTCAAAGGTTTTTCATTACATAAAGCTGGAATGTTCCACAGACCTGCAAGTTCAGATTGGTACAGCTACACCCATATTTAACAATTTCACTGAGAGAGGGCTCCAGAGTTTGTCCAAAGAAAACAGATAACAGGAAAAAAGTACTGACAGCCTGACAGACTAATAAAGAGCTGAAGCTACTTCTGAGACACAATTGTCTACCTGATAATTACTTTCAGGATATGGGTAAAAACACTCTTTGTTGCTTGAGCTTGGAAATGTTCACATCAAAAGAAGTCGGACTTAAAATAAGAACCAGCCAAAGCCCTATGCAAGAGAGCTGGAACTTGCAGGTTAAAAAACACAGGCAGATCACTTAAAAGAGGGCAAAGTGGCGCAGTGTTTTTAAATCAAGGTCTGCTCGATAGAAAAAGGGAAAGTCTAAGTCAGAAGGCGAGTCTCTCAGCGCTAAAAGTGGTTAAGCTGTATACTGAGAGACGGCTTCTTTCTTCTGCTTTCCCCCCAAATGTTAAAAATACAGCAAGAGTGAGTGGAGACAAAGCGGCTTTCAGAATGTTAGCAGAAATTATTAACCAAAATGGTAGCTGGTGAGGGAGAAATGTGTTTGTTTAACTTCATAGTATTAAAGAAAGTTTTCTAACTCAGTTGCAAATTCCGAAATTCTTGGACTTCCAAGAATGAAGTTTAAGTGGCACATATATTCCCCACACAGAGAATGAATACAGTGCAGATTACTGCAGCCCAGAATTGACATTTAAGGTTATTTCTTCCAACTACCACGGCACAGATGAGGCCCAAAAACTTAGGAGACACAGCATAGAACCTGGAGCAGGTACCAGAAATAGAATCCAAAGTCCCTGATTGTCAGTGCTCTTTCCTCTCTACATGTGGGTATCAAATCACAGGTTGTTGAAAATACGTGTCCTTGCCTCACCCCAGAAGACCTGAAGCATAATATTTACAGAGACATGTTTTAAACTAGTAAGGCTGCAATGCTTTTAAAAATTGAGACGGCCTGCTTCCCCTCTCATTTTCAAAGGAGAAAACTAACTGCATGAAATCGGGAAAGGCAAAACTGTCGGATTAGCATTAGAAATTTACTGTCCCAGTAACTCTCTAAGATCTTGAAGAGCTGAGATTAGTGACTCCTCCAATCAGCAAAGAGACAACTCAGGTGGGACCTTTGGAAACATGACTAAGATTCAGGAGACATGTGGCATCTCTCATTCCTCACAACTGGAGGATTCTTCAATGTCCCTAAACTCCCAGGCATTCGTTTTGCTTTGAAAGAAAATGATGTATTTATGCTAGATTTTTGCTACTGACTTTTTTTCAGGTCCCTTATCTCCCTCTATCTATCAGATAGGGCTGACTTTTGTCCTCTGTTCGATCTCTGGCACAGACAAAGTGATTGTGTCACCAGCTGAGAATCCTTAAGGATAATTGGCTCACACACCACATTTTACGTGAGAGCACGTATGTGGGTCAGTGGGTATCAAGTGTGGGGCTGACGTGGTAGCGGAGAAAGAAACCTGCAGTGATGGGCACGATTACAGCTCAGTCCTTGAAACCAAAGACCACAGTTTGAATAGTCTGAATAGAGGTATACGATTTCCAAAGCGGTCAGCCGTCCTGCAGTTGAATTTAGACAGGAGAGGTTAAATCCGGAGATCCACCTCCATATTGTGTCCCTCCCAAAAGTCGGGTTAGATTAGGTTTTATAATTAAGTGGGGGACAGACTATGGGACAAGCCTTCTTTTAAAAAATGCTGCCTGCGTGGAGAAAGGTGGTTAACGGACTCACACCCAGATGTGGTGTGACTGTGACATGCAGAAATCCCTTTTTTGAATTTCTAAATCTGAAGACGGTGCCAATATCCTTGTTACATGGATAGCTTTTATTTTTGAGACAGTCTCACTGTCACCCTGGATAGAGTGCCATGGTGTCAGAGCTCACAGCAACCTCAAACTCTTAGGCTCAAGTGATCCTTCTGCCTCAGCCTCCCAAGTAGCTGGGACTACAGGCGCCCGCAACAATGCCCAACTTGATTTTTTATTTTTAGTGGAGACAGGGTCTCGCTGTTACTCAGGCTGGTCTTGAGCTCCTAAGCTCAGGTGATCCACAAGCTTCAGCTTCCCAGAGTGCTAGAATTACAGGCATGAGCCACCGGGCCGGCCTATTACGCAGATAGCTTTTATAATACTTAAGTTAGGGCTGTAAGTGTGAGCATCACTGAACAGTGTTCATTGTTCTTATTAGGTAGGTTTTTACCCCTTCCCTGCTCTCCAAAAATCCTATTTTTAAGATAGTGACAAAAATGCCATTTTGTGCACAGATCCCAAGTCTTATCATGAGAGTAATTTTCAGATTAAAAAATTCCATTAATTATAGTTCAAAAGGGATTAGTCTGGGGAGAAACGAGCAAAGAATATGAAGTTTTTGGCATTTCCACTAGAGATCACGCCTTCCTAATCTTTCTTTACAATTGATGCCCTGGCTCCAATCCAGAAAGGAAGGGCTGAAGGCTGGACATACATTTTTCAAATTCATACCTGATTTCACTGATACGCTTGCAGGGTACATGGCAGCACAGTGCTTCTTGCTGGTGAACCCCAAATGCCCACAGGCTGCTTACCGCAATTCCTCTGTAATGACGGGATGTCACGCGTCCACTGACAAAGTTACATAGCTTTAAGATGAACAAGGCGTGTGCAAAAGAAAGATGCCTGAGGAGATAACGAGGATGATGTGATGGAAATATGAATTGGGACAGAGACAAGCTTGAACGTGAACCCTCGTTTCACGATTTGTTGGCTGTGTGTGGCACTAGGATTACTTGACTTTTGAAAACTTCCATGTTCTCATTTAAAAAAAAAATAGGGATAAAATCACTTCTCTCACAAGGCTTTTGTGACATATGATGGAAACAGTTATCTAAAGCTCCAAGTACATTTCCTGGAGCTTTGCAGATGCTGAGAGTATAATCTGTCTTTTAAAATCATATTCTATTCCCACTTCTCTAGATTAACTAACAACACCGACTTTTACCCTGTTATTTAGACATGTGACTTTTTAAAAAGAAATTTTCCGGTATTTTCTCCTACCTAGTTTGCCACCTCCCTCCTGTTTGTTTGTTTTAGTTTTTAGTAAGTAACAGAGTAACACGGTTCAAGGTCCAACTTACTGACATAGCTGGAGGGTGGGATCTGGGTCTGATTCCTTTTGTTACCAAGAGCTCCCCCTGCCGTGCTTTGTAAGCATCAAGTCATGTAGGTTGAATGAATGAAAACTCTTGACAATAGTCAGCTTTGTTAAGAGGTAGAAACACTTTCAGTAAAAAAGATCACAAAGCACCTGGCAGATGTAAGTGAGGGAGGAAGGAAGGAAATAAAAGAAGGGAAGGAGAAAGAAACAAATGTACTGATTTTTAGGGTTAGTTTTAGTTAATGCCATCTTTTATGGTATTCAGTAATGACAACTATCATTACTGAAAACAGTAAAGTTGACATCATTAAACAGGTACCAGCGGAGCCCTGTACCAGGCAATTACAGTTGACCAATGCTTGAGGTTCTGTCTCTAAAATACTTGTGATGTAATGACCTCCTTTCATTCCTGCTGGCACTGCGTGTCAGTGTCAATGTCCAGCTAGAGCCCTCGTACCTTTCACAGGGACAAGAGCAACACCTCCTTATTGGACTCCACCTCCGTTACCATCACCCAGCTTAAGCTGCAAAAGGGAGCTTCTTAAAGCACAAACTCCTAAAATAGTCAGGTGTCATGGTGGGCAGCTATAGTCCCAGCTATTTGGGGGGCTGAGGCAAGAGAATCACCTAGACCCAGGAGTTGAAGGTTGCTGTGAGCTGTGACGACACTGAACTCTACCGAGGGCAATAAAGTGAGACTCTGTCTCTAAGAAAAAAAAAAAAAAAAAGGACAGACTCTGATTATACCACTTGCTTGCTCAAAGTGCTTTACTGGTGTCCCTTGCAGTCAAGGGCCCTGCACTCCCAGGCCAATCTCCATCTCAGTCCTTGTCTAAACTGCTCCCTCACACTCCCAGTGGGGTCCAGGTGGATCCCCCATGTGCTTGTCCCTCACCATGTCTCTGCTTGTGCCCTTCTCACCCTCCATCCTCGCCTGTTGAAATCCTGCCAGTTCTACCTCCTCTACAGCTCATGCCTCCCCACAGTGTCTGGCAGCTCCCCTCTCTCTCTGCACAGCATTCTGATTGACTGATATGAGATTGAAAGTGTGACTTGTAATCACAGCTATCTGCGTTCATTCTCGTGTCTCAGCTGAGACCACGAGTTTTCTGAAAACAGGGAGCCTTACTCACCTGCACTCTCTGTGTTCTTTGGGATTTAGGCCACTGGGGCTTAGAAATAGTTTGTCCGGCTACAGAATGTCCCCGTAAAATGAACTGCTTATACAGGACTGGCAAATAGGAAAGTCACGTTAACACAATTAAAAGTAGTGTTGGCATCGTGGGCAACTTTCTCAGAACGTTAATATTTTGTGCAATTAAGAAATGACAGCTAACGGAACATATTCAAACGCAGCAGAACGCAGCAGCTCGGAGAGAAGGAGGCTCACGTGCGGGGCAGACTGGCATCTGGCTCTTCTTGGCTCAGACTGCACATGGTTCTTCTTTTATTGTTGCTAATGATTTTACTACATTTTATCCTTATCTCCAAAATTCAACAACTTCATCTGTTCCCTACAACCCTTTTCATCAAGCCCCCATTAATCCTTTTTAAAGGTAAATTACTGTATGAGAGTGATTTAAAAAAAATCTTTTAGTACTGCTATTGCTTTTATTAATGTCCTGGTTACAGTAAAATAGGTTTTGGGTGACCTTCTCCTAGCCAACTCTAGTTTTCCACCAACTCATGTTGTTTTTTGGATGCAAGTGTGTGCAAAACATGAGAATTTGAAGAAAGGTGTATACTGTATTGCACTAACGCCCAGACTAATATTCAACTTAGACAGAGGCTGCTGGTCTTCAGAAATGATTAGAGGTCCCTCACTGCCCATCCCTTGACCATCGACTATCCAAGGCTGACTCTCAACGAGCTGAGCATCAGAGAGGCCGGGAAGGAACCCGTGTGCTAGAGTCGGTAACTGCCAGTGGAACTGCTCTTGGGGAAGACAGACTGACCTGAGCTGACCCTGGACTCTACATGACTCACAGTTTTCCTGGAGAGCTGCATATGTCTGCAGAATGCTAGTGCCAGAGGTCTCTGGTCTCCTGAAAAGGAAAAGGACATCTGACAGGGAAAGGCACAGGAAGGGGGAAGAAAAGAAAGATAAAAAGAGAAGTAGGAGCCAATGTTTGCAGTTTCTGTTGAGGCTCACTCAGTATTTCCATGCAAAAATCTTTCAGCGTGACACTCTCTCCTCAATTTACAAGAAAAGGAAGCCAGGCTCAGTGGTGAAAGGATTTGCCTCCAGTGACTAAGAGAGAGTTGCCTGAATCCCAAACGCTGGCTTTTCACTGCAAGGGTAGTTTCCAAACTGAGCACCCAGGACTGGGCCTCCCAAGGAGCCCTGTAATGAGTGGAGGGTGAAGTGTGAGGAGCCCTGAGAGCCCAGGGACCAGACTCTGGGCCTCCCACCCTACTGCAGCCACTCTGATCAGTTTTACATACCGGGCTTCCTCTTATGCTTCTATTTCAAGTACAAGTCCTACAGTTTCAAAAGGGGGAGGGGAAGGCTGGAAACCACAGCACTGAGTCAAGCTGCCTATTTCCCAATTCTGCCCGAGGCTGGCCTTTAGCAGCAAAATAAGTCAGTGCTTATACTGATAAAAGATCTGCTCTACTCGGACCTCCATTGGCGTGGTCCCCAACTCCCTGCTCTAATCATTCCAAAGTTGTCTAAAAGGACTTTACTTTTTGCCATCTGTACTCACTCGTTTGACTATTTTTATCCATTTCCAGACATTCTATGGTAGATCAGGGCCTTGGGACGGTCCTGGTATCATCTGTGGAAGGGAAGGCTGTGTAGGCTGTGTAGGCAGTAGACCCTGGGCCCTGCTGCAGTGGTGCCCGAGCCCACAGCCGGACCCCACGTCCAGTCCCAGGCTCTCTCTGCAGGTGACTGGCCTCCCAGGTCTATGTTCTCCTGGCTACCAAGTGTCGTGGTGGACTAGATGGTCTTTAATGTTCTTTCTGACTTTTAGAATCTGTATAATACTGAAAGTGTGAGTGTGTTTCTACATTGAGAGGAAGCAATGCAGAATTCGGAGGAGTTAAAATACATGCCCCTCAGACACATGCAGAGACAAATGCAGGCTCTTCAGATTATTCCTCTAAAATTCCTGAATACCAAGGAACAGATTGTAGAAGAGAAAACAAAGACATTATGAAAGCTGATTAAACTTAAGCAGAACAGAAGAGATCCTTACATGCCCTGAGATGACAACTGTGGACAATACAAAGGTCCTGTGGGGTCTTTCCCAAGGCCTTTTAGTGGCCTGGGATGAGGCGCTGTGTTGTAGGTAAAGGATTTGTGCAGCAGTTTCTTTACTTAGAAAAAAATATCAGGCACTGGATTTACAGGCAGGCTTCAGGCAATAAGTGATCTGTCACCTTCTCCTTCTGGTACTGATTCTCATCTCAGACAGACACCCAGGGACTGCAGATGAAAGGGCATAAACACCTCCAGCATCCCGCCCCGAGCTCTCTCTGCAGGAGTCCGCCCTCCACAGAGCACTTCTCTGGCCTTATCTACACCTTTCTGGAGGTAGGACCTCTGAGCACCCACACTGCACCCTTACCAGATCTGATCCATCCCCAGAAATCTATTCAAAACAGACAGAATAGCCTGACATTATAGATGCCTCAAATAACAACGTACACATCTTTTATCTCAACGACACTGCTACCTCCCCAATACTGTTGATATCACAATCCAACCACCCCTGCATTCTTCACATCACGCATTTATTGAGCATCTGCATCGGGCCAAGGCGGTCTTGGGTGTCTCCGTTAAGTCTCTATGATGCCCCTAGGTAGTGTAATGACCAGAGACTCCTAAAGTTAAATAACTGCCTGAAGCTACATAGTGGAGCTGATTGTCAAACCCAGGTATCCCACTTACAAACACTTCACACAGGTAAGTGGTGCTGACTATCGCCACCTGCTCCGCCCCAGGCCAAAACCTCATTCTCACAGCTCCACCCCTGCTTTGAAAGATGGTGGAGCAACTGAAACTCTCAGACACTAGGGGCAGTGATTTTCGACCCCTGTGCTCCAAGAGGATCTTAGGTGTGTCACCAAAATTTTTAAAGACCACTAATTAAATTATTTTTGAAACAAGTTCAAAGCACTGTAAGTATGTTCCTTTTTTACTCTCTCTCTCTTTTTTAATCAACACACTTTAAGTGAGCTGCTAAGTTTAACCATAGGTTTAAGTACGCCATGAGACAAACAAGATCAGAAAGCACTGCCCTGGGAGTCCAGAAACGAAAGAAGCTGGGAAATCTGGATGCAAGCGAGGAGAGTTGAATCTGGAGAGAGATTTCACTCCGGAATTTTCTGTCCCTTCCCACCCATTTTGCCTGAAATTCTACCAATGAGGTTCATTTTCACAATTGAAAACAGAAAATGGAAACTATTCCTTGGAAGTTAAGACGTTAATTAACATTTACTCTTTAGTATAAATGTGCTCAGCTGGAGTGAGACATTCTTACAAAGTGGGGACCACCCGCCTGATGGGGCGTTCGTTTTTGATTCAGAGTTGACTAAGATTTGGAGATTGACTAAGTACCAAGGTGGCCCATCAGGGTGTTGAAAGGTCCCAAGGAAAGATGTTAGAAACACAAGAGGGAGCACCAAGGAAATGCTTGGTCCAAACTGTGCTCCATTTTTCTCTTCCTCTTCCTTACCCTCTCTCTTCTACAACCTTCTACTTCTCAAACCCAAACTAGTAAGATGAGCACCAGCCGTCAGTTGCAAACTGAGGTAAAATGGCACCTGCAAACCTAGTTACTATTTAGAATATTTTTATGGTAAACAAATGTATACCCACCATGTTTCTAAAGGTGAGACTATCAGTAGACATGATTCACAGCAAGTCAGGTGGAAATGGAAGTCAGTTACATGTGCTGCAAACAGCCTTACAATCCAAAGGGGGGGAGGGTGTCAGTGAGAGAGTCTGGAATCGGGAATCTGCTTAAAATTTTCACATTCCTGATAGAAGTTGTTTCTAAACGTTATTGAAGACAAGAGAGCATGATACCCTGGAGAGTCCCTTATACTGTTTCACTTTAATTAGTGGTTTCTCCCCAAAATGAAATTCAATAGAAAAGGTAATATATAAGTTCACCTCATACACCATCTTGATAGGCTTAGAGGGAGAGAAGTCGCTATTACAATGGGAACTTGCTAACTAACTTCATTCCCTCCGTCCCTTTTAAATACCTACCTAGAAGCCACTCTAATAGACATAAGAGCAAAGGCTAATGATTGGGTTGTGTGAACAATAAAGTCCAAAGCAGGTGCACTATCAGAGTGACCACAAGGAGGCAGGAGGGCCAAAGAGCCGAAAAGAACCGAAAATGTGACAGAGTCCAGTGCCAGGCGTCTTCAAACTACAGCCTGCAGGCCACATGCAGCCCTCTGAGGACATTTATCCGGCCAGCCAGGTGTTTTTGCTGCCACTGCCTGTCCTGCTTAGCAGCCAACTCGTCCTGGGGCCCGCAGTCCGGCCCTCCAATGGTCTGAGGGACAGTGAACTGGCCCCCTGTTTAAAAAGTGTGAGGACCCCTGGTCCAGTCTATGCCTTTTATGCTGGTGACTCTCCCTGGGGCCGTGGGCAGGCCACGCCTATCTTTTATGACATTTGCTTTTCTGTGTGCTAAACAGAAAAAAGAAACATTTCGTCCATCACATTCACCCACCTAAAAACTGCAGGGGCCCTCAGAACATCCACCCAGCGTGACTGCTTCATTTTATAGATGAGAACACAGAATACCAAAGAGACGCTGCTGGGAGTTAGAGGCCACACGACTGATGGGTGTGGAAGCAAAGACTAGGGCAAGGTCTCCTAGTTGTTAAACCAGCGCTCTGATACCCTACAGGGAGGTGATGAGATGGGCTGTCAGGGCACAGACTTGAATCCTTACAGGACAGCAACCATCACAGTCAGATGCCATTTTTATTTTCATACTTTCTACTAATCAGATATGATAGAACATAATAATAAAATGTCCCATCTGAATATTGATAAGCCATGGTAATATGCCACGTTAAATTTACATTTTAAAAAACATATCCACATTATTTTCACACTGAATACCCTGAGTTCTAGTTTATTTATAGAACGCTCTAACCAAACATACTTAAAATAAAATCAAGACTACCTGCAAAGAAAATTGTTTTTAGGCTTTTTAATTAATGCCATACAAAAATAAATCCAATTTGCTTTTAAAAACATTGAATAAACACATGTTTGATAATTTCTGAAATGACTTGCAGCTAGAGAATTCTTAACTGCATCCACTCAGAGCCTAACAAAATGCAATTTTCCTAAATTAGTCTGGCTAAGAGCTGAATACACAGGAAAAGGATTGCTTGTGGCTGGCTTAGACTTTGAGACACACATTCATATATGGAAAGGGTTAATTTTACAAGTTCAGTACTCAAGCTGATTTGTTTTATTCAAAGCAATTTCTGTTTTTGAATAAAACTGACAGACTAAAACAAACAGAAAATTTTAAAACCATGGAAATAATAGTTGTTTACTAGATTTAAATATAACAGAAATACTTCTAAGGACAACCCACAGATAGTCTAATGACCTTTGGGGAAAAGATAATTAAAAATCACTGCGTTTCCTCTCTATGCTGACATATGTTTATGAGGAATTGGTTTTTATGAGAGCTGAATGTAAGTAGCAATCTTTAATAAAGGTAATACAGTGTTACCAAAAGAATCCCAGACAGTAAGAAGAGGGCTAGATCACCGGGGAACTTAAATTCCAGATGAAGAATTTAAGCCTTCTTTGAAACCACATTATTCATTTTCCCACTTCGACTGAAAACTCCCAGTGCCAACAGCCCCCAGGTAAAAGTAAATTACGAATGTTATGTTGGGAGGTGTAATAAGACCTCAAATAATGTGGTAACCCATTCATAAGTGCGTGTTTAAAGAGGAAAAGTTCCAAGTTCCAAGCAAAAGAGTAGTGTATGGGAAAAAGCTTCCTAGGGGAGGGGGAACATCTTGAGTTGGCTCTTGAATGAAGAAAGTGCTTTAGGTACCTGGGGAGATTTCTAGGGCAGGCTCAGCCACTCAACTGTATGATTTTTGAAAAAAAAATAAGTTTCTGGGCATCAATTTGCCTCATGTGTGAAATGATGAGTACAGAAAACTTTTAAAGTATTTTCCAACTCTTAACGAATTGATCAAAATAGCGGACGTTCCACAGGACCAGCTTGAGCTCCGCTGTGTTTCCAGCTTGTACTTAAGGAAGGGATTATAAAATATATACTTTTAAGATTTTCATTTACCATTTTTAACCTTTTTGATAAAGTCACCTCTTTCAGTGTTAACCCTCTGCCATTCCATTCTCCAGAAATCACTCCTACCAAACAAACCCTGTGTTCTAGGAAACTCTCCTAACCCTCTTCTACCCACACACAGAAAAGGTGCCAGGAAGTGCTGGGAGGTACACGGGGTAAAATGCACGCGAACACTTCCTCCTGTCAATCTTCACCTTCTCATTTAAATATGACATGCTCTGAGTTACTGTCCTTAATTATGTCCGGCCGGCCTAGGGGCTATTAGGTCCTGCTGGGTATCCCACCCTAGGACATCCTCAAAATGCTCCACTTACCTCCCTCCCTGTTAGAAAGTCAACTCTGGAGAATACAGGTCTGGCCACATTCAGGTCTGTTCACCACTTTAGTTCCTAGCAGAGTAGCTGGTGCCTAGTAAGCTTGTTTAATGAATGAGAAAATGAATGGGTTAGAAAACAGAGGCCTGGGTAAAGGCAGAGGATTGCAGGGGAGGATGCAGTTCATGTCAGGCAAATTCTCAGGCCAAAGCAAGTGAAAAAAAAAATGGTGCATGGAAGAGACCTCAGAGAGCATCTGGTCCGTTTCCCTCATTTTCTAAAAGCCAAGGAATCTTGGCATAGTGCCCCATGAAATTAAAAAAAAAAAAAAATCAGGAAATAGAATGTTAAGGAAAACATTCTCTCCTCATAAATGAAGGTTCCAACCCCCATAATCCACAAGCAGAACTTAAATAGCTCAAATTTTCACAGCACTAACGGTAGTTGGCCCTTATTAGTGCCTTCACTTGTATCTTCCTATTACCTAACAGTGTCAAGTGTGCATCTTCCAAGCTCAATTACTTAGTATGTAGATCAGGCAAGATTTTCCCTTCTCTCCCTTCTGTGTTTCTCCAGCCTTTCAATGCTCATTAGCACCTCCAACAGAAGGCAGAGGAAATGAAACTCCAATTTATCAATGTCAACTGTTGAACCAGCAAATTGCATCAGTCCCGCCCCCACATGGAAGTGTTTGGACAATTCTGAATCAACAAGATGTTGGCAGCTGTGTTGCTATGGTTCAGTAATTGCATTGTTTCCTACTGAGCTCTATGGCTTGTGAAATGAATTTATTAAATAACCTCCACAAGGGGAATGTGGTGTGGGCTAGCAGAAGCAGCTCAGTGCTGGTCTCGGGAAACAATCTACAGTCTCCCACTTTGACCACAGGCCTTGACTCCAGTTTTTCTTGTCCTCAGGCTCCTAAACGATTCAAGAGGATAATTCTGACCTGGGCAGTACAGTAATAGCTAGCATTTAAAATACTGCATGCTTCCCCCTTCCACCCCTTCAGAGTTTTAACATTTACCATAATTTTCATATTTTTCTTTTTGAGACAAGAATCTTACTCTGTTGCCCAGGTTAGAGTGTCCTGGTCTCAACCTAGCTCACAGCAACCTCAAACTCCTGGTATCCCGTGATCCTCCTGCTTTAGCCTCCCAACTGGCTAGGACTACAGGTTCGTACCATAACCTTCAACTCACTTTTCCATTTTTAGTGGAGACGGGGATCTCACTCTTGGTCAGGCTGTGTCCAATTCCTGAGCTCAAGCAATCCACCTGCCACAGCCTCCGAGTGCTACGATTACAGGCATAAGCCTCTACGCCCAGCCCATATTTTCTATAAATTAAAACCTAGCATGCTTTCCTTTCAACCCAAATTACGCGTTTTAATTATAACATCCATAGCCCAATAGTACACCAGGCTTGATAAGAGGCACCAGAATCGTATGTTTAACTGACCACTTGGTACTGGGTGCCAGTGGTTAGGAAAGGAAAACTAAGTCAAGGTGAATGAAACATAAGGGGATTTAAACATACACAGTATAGAAAGCAATTATATTGTCATTGGTGTGTTTGCCAGTCATCTGAGGCTATTACAACTAGGTAATGTATCATAAACCTAGGCTTAAACCCTGGCTATGGACGGAATGGGAAATATTTTTAAGTGGCGATAGAAAACATACTTGCAAATTATCGTGATCGTGAAAGAGGAAAAATAAAAAGTCAGCCCTAAGCCTAGTTGACTCCTAATTCAATTAGTGTTAACCTGGCCTAGGAAGGCGGAAGAGTTTGAGGTTATAGAGACTGACCTCAGAGACAGCCACCGTGCTGAGGTGCAGGTGGACTGGCTCTCTGACTCTCTGGTTTTAGCTGGGCCCTAAATAGAACAAGATCTTTTGGTTGGTGGAATATTTCTTTTCCAGATAAAGAGACGGCTGAGTGCTGATGGGATTGGGGAGGACAGCTTCCTTTCAACTCCTGTCTGGCACTCCCTCAGGGCCCCAGTTTTGGCCTCAACTGTTTTCCTTTCCTTTCTTAAAAAGCAAAAAATTAAAGGAGGCTTCCTTTCAAATTAAGACGCAGAATTCCACTCCTTTCCAACCACCCCAACCAATTATCTTATAAATAAACTTGGTTTGGATCCACGATCATTTGTTGAAATCTATGCATAGCCCACTGGTTCTGGCCTGGTGGTATAAATTGCTGCCAGATTGCTCACTGGGCGTTAAGGTTTAAGATAACATATGTAGAGCACCCAGCCCAGTGCTCATCACTGGAGAGGTCCATCAAACTGGGCCAGGTCCTCTGTCTCTCAGTTTCTCATTTCAATCTCACAGAAAGCCCTAGGAGTCAAGAATGACGGCCTCTATTTCACAGATAGGCAAGTTAAGTGGCTACTCAAGGGCAGGAAGTTACATGAGATTCAGGAACTGAAACCAGGTCTGGCTCACGCCAAACCCTACCCACTTTCTGCAACAAGATGTTGGCTTGTGCCTTACCAGGCACTCTTTCGGATAAATTAATGAGAGTTTTGCTTTCTTCCCGTCTCTCCTGAGAGTAGAATGCAGTATGTGCACAGAGAGGTTCCTTCCTTCCTAGGGCTCTGTGTTCTTCAGATGCTGGCTGAATGCGAATTTCCTCTGCTTTCTCATTAGGGCACCTCCAGCCAAAACACAGGTCAGCAGCCGGGGGGCAGGACCAAAGAGTGCGGGGTTTAAACAGTCACACATACCACAGCACTGAGAAGTCACGGGAGGCCCAGGGTCCCCTCGCTGCTCCCTCAGGACTGGGGCCGAGAAGCCTGTGTTCTTGACTCACAACCCCTACAGCAAGTCGCTTCCTCGCCTGGGGCCTGCTTCCCCGCCTGGGGCCTGCTTCCCCATTTGCCAAATGGTACATTTGGATAGCTTGGTATGTTTCTAAAACATACATGTTTATTGGAGTATAATTTATGGGCAATAAAAGTCAGCCCTTTCTGAAGTGCAGTTGGAGGAGTCTGACAAAGGTATAAACTTGGGTAACCACCACCACAATTAAGTCATAGAAGGTTCCTACCACCCCCCAAAGTCTCCTCATCCCCCTTGGAAGTCAGTGCCCTTCCCAAGAAATCTCTGTTCTGATTTCTCCCTCCAGTTCTGCTGCTCCCTGAGGGACACGTGGATTAACACACGAAGGGGCACAGTAACGGCCTTTTTTGGCCGGCTTCTTTCACTTAGCGCGATGCTTTTCAATTCCTCCATTTTCCTGAGTCACCAGTAGCTTGCTTCTTTTTATTGCTGAGTAGTACTCCTTTATATAGATGTGACACAGTCTAGTTATCCATTTGCCAGTTGCTAGTTTTTTGCTAATATGAAAAAAACTGATATAAACATCCATGTACAAGCCTTCATATGGACCTAAGTTCCTTTTCTCTCAGGTAAATACTTAGGGGTGCAATAGCTGTGCTGTGTTAAGCGTGGGTGTGTATTTGCCTTTCTTACAAAGTGTCACATTATTTTCCAAAGCAGCTGTGTCATTTTACATTCCCACCAGTTATGGACGGACTGGGTGATACTTAACAGGGAGCCTCAGATAATGACTGTTATTACTTTGACAAAAATCAATGCCCTGCATGCTGCTGGAGCGTTCTTCATTTTCATCAGGGAAGTATACTCTGTGTAATGCTCCAGGGTGGGTGTGTGTGTGTGTGTGTGTGTGTGTTTAGAAGAAGGACAGAGGAGAGAGGAAGGAGGACGAGCCTCCACTGGTGGATATCTGAGCTTTGAATAATCCATTAGCATGTTTCGTTTTAAGCACTGTTTGGGTTCCATTCACCCCCCACTCCCTACAAGCTAATTACCTCACCCAGCTGAGTACCCAGCTGTTGCTGTCTGAACCTGACCTTCACTGTGAAGTGGCTCGCAGCTGCAGCAAACTGCCAACCCCATAACATGCGGGCTCTTATCTGCTTTCATACCACCCTTTCTGTTAACCAAGCGCGTGAAGCAGACTGCTCTCTTTTCCTAGCTCCTTCTCCCCAAACCCGTTGTCTCAGCCAAATAGAAGGAGGAGGCAAGAACACCTCGACAAGGAAAAAGGAGTTGGAGTTTCAGTGCAGCCCTAAAGAGAGAGAGAGAGAGAGAGAACACCACTGGAAGCCTGCCTGACTGTTCATTTTGCTACTCAAAGTGTCACTGGAGGACCAGGAGCAGAGGCATCACCCGTGAGCTGGTTAGAATGCAGAATCTTAGCCTGCATTCAAGACCTACTGAATCAGAATCTGTATTTTAACTGGAGACCCAGGCAATCTGTAGGCATATTAAAATTTCAAATGCCAGAAAGGGTCATAAATCACAAGGGGTTTTCATTCATTCCATTTAAGAACTGGCCTAAGTGTATGAGATGACCAAGCTGCTCAGGACAAAACTCGGCTGGAAAGGCAGTGTGGTCTGAAGGAAACAGCCCATGCCCCCACCTCCTCCCCATCCCAGTCTGATATCCACATCCTGATATCTTTCCTGTCCCCTCACGCGTGGAATCAGGTGAGTCTGTGTGGCAAAGCAAATGTATAGAAATGGCAGTATGAGATTTTGAAGCTAAGTCATAAAAGACATCGTAACTTCTTCCTTGCCTTGGTCTGTTGGATCACGTGCTCTGGTGGAAGGCAGATAATCACCATGGTGCATCACTCTGAGGGAGCCTGTGGAGAAGCCCCCATGGGGATGAGCTGAGGCCTTCCAGCTGACTCCAGCACAAACTTGCCAGCCCTGTAAGTGAACCAGCCTG
Organism: Otolemur garnettii; assembly: GCF_000181295.1. NCBI lineage: Eukaryota > Metazoa > Chordata > Mammalia > Primates > Galagidae > Otolemur > Otolemur garnettii. The sequence continues at coordinate 4,311,006 of NW_003852455.1, read as the reverse complement.
CAAGGGGAACTTCTAGCCCCAGCTGAGCTCATGAGAGACCCTTATAGAGATAAGCACCCTATGCTCAGACATGGCAGTTCGCTTCAATATGCTCCCCCCAGGAGACTGATTTTGAGAAAGATTTCTTCAAAGATCGAGCTTCTGCACCTGCCTATAGATATGCAGATATGCAGAAGAACTCTTTAGAAGAGATCGTGGAGAATCAGACTGGGGTCGCAGCTGGAAGCTCAATCACATGTCCTCGGAGCGTTGGGTTCTGTTCTCTGTCTTCTTCCTTCATTAACATTATAATCTCTAGTTTCGGTTTGGGCCAGCAAGAACAGACAGTCAGTCTCCTTTATGTTTTTGCTCTAAACAAAATCAATTATATATGTGTTCCTCAGCCTTCACACTGAATTGCAATCTTAATGGTAGCTTCCTAATGTTACTTCATTTCTTTGTATCTGTGTTAAATTCTTACTGAAAGTTTGAAAGTATATAAAATAATCAGTAAAGTCAGGCCTGGTCGCTGACCTGAGTGAGTCTCGACCTCCCTTCAAATCAATCATCCCGTCTGCAGTTCCTTTTCCCTGTGTCTCCGATCAGAGATTCCGAGAACACTTTCAGACCCTAACTCACAATCCCCCATCTATGCCACGCCCTAATGCCTGACTTCAAGAAACTCCATGAAGAATACATGTTCAATGCTGTTTTAAACCAGTAAGTTTGGGGGTAGTTGGTTACTCATGATAACTAGTCTAAGAACAGAGAGATGAATCTAAGACTGGGCTCCCCTAGCAGTAGTAATAGTCCACACTCCCAGCACCATTATAATGTATCCGATGACTCATCTACAGAAAAGGCAACCTCAGTTCATCAAATCTTTGATACTCTGGAATATAAGATGCACCATTTTTTTTTTTTTTATGTAATACTACAACAAACAAACAAAAATGTTCTAGTTCAGACACCATCACTTCTCAGGTGCATGGTAATGTCAGGGATATAAAACTATGGAAGAGGATGCATCTTAAAATCAATGAAAATAATTATTATACTTGTTCGACCCACTACATAGAGATGTTATAAGGATCAATCGAGTAACAGATGAAAAGACACCTGGAAGGAACTTCTGGGCAGCATCCAGAAACACACAGCTGGAGACAGGGAAGTGACATTATGGGGTCCAAACCAGCTAATTAAACTGGCTCTGCTGGGCTCCATCACCTCACTTTCCGTGCTTTTGCCTCGGGCTCCTATCACAATTTATGCTCAAAATGACTGCTACAAAGCCCAGCTGAGAGGAAAAAATAGTCTAGAAAACCATCTATGGCAGTGTTCCCTAAACTTGTTTGAGCATAAGAAATTACTTGGTGCATTTGTTAAATACATAACCAGGCCCCTTGCCTAGAGGATTTCATCCGGTAGATCTGGTTGGTGGTAGGGATTGGCATCTGCATTTTAACAAGGGCCCCAGGCAGTTCTTATGAACATTCAAGTTTTAAAACACTGATCTAAACAAGATAATATCCACCCACTCACTGATATTTTTCCTTGCATCAAATTGTAATAGAAAATTACAAACCTGAATTGCCTTAGTTATGTTCCCGTATAAAAACGCCTTCGTGCAAAAAAACTTGCCTTACTAAGGAAAGTTTGCCATCAGGAAAACTTGCTGAAGTTATGGTAAATTACCCTATTCAATGTTTATAATATAAAAATCTGCACTACAAGTACATCAAAGAAAACATATATCTCCCAACAGGTTGACCTGTCTTTTTTTTATAGTTCAATAAAAGTTGCTAGGCAATCATATTTTACTTTTTTGCTTAGCATGCCAAGAATCTTTCATTTAAAATTCATGCCCCCAAACAATAATAACAATAACAATAGCCATCTACCCAGGTCAAATAAAACATTTTGCCATTGTACCAATCTTGTGAGGTTTTGGCTTCGCCCTGTATTTGAATGGCCAAGTTGTAAGCAAGTATTTTTTCTTACGACTTTTTGGAAATAAGCAGGGAGCAAATTTTCAAATCAATAATGTTAGTTTGCTTCATTTGTTTCTAAGTGCAATTAGACGGAAAAACTGCAACCCAATTTCCAGCAACTCTTTCTCAAGTAGTTTGGGTTGTCTCTGCTCCTGCCAATCCTTCAGGTGGCTTTTAAAACCCCACAAAAATGCTAACCCTATCCCTCACAAGGTAACTATGACCCATTCAAACCGAAGAGTTTAAGAGAATAAACAAAAAGTAATTTTAGAACGGCTCCTCCAAAGACTCTCCTAATCTCTCTCTGGTGTACAAAGTAATTTTCTGGCCATCTGACCCAACTAGGGAGGCTAACCAAAACCAAACCAAAAACCTTCCACTTCGTTTTTACATATCTCACTCATGTGCCTTGAGTTTTTGTAACAGAAATCCGTCCTTGACCTGAACTTCTAAAATATCCACAAATGATAATTAAGTCACTAGAACCCTGCTGTGAAAAGGGCATTTTCTGACAGGTAGGCAACCAAGCAAGAACACAGAAGTTTCTACGCTACCCAGCCTTACAGAACCAGGAGGCGCAGGCAAGGATTTCTGTAATCTCCCTTCACATCCACCCTGGAGATCTGGGGACACGCAGAGCCTCAAAAGGACCTAGGTTGTCCACACTTGAAACTGAGCAGTAGTGTTACCCACTGTTGTCACAGCAAACATTTTCAATCTCTATAAATTTTTTCATACCCATCTGGCTGTCCAGGCTAACTTCATCCTCTTCTTCATCTAGTTAAAAGAAAAATAAAAAATCTTTTTCTCCGTTGAGTCTTCCAAACATCTCCTCTCCTCCCATCAGGGCTAATCCCATGCTCATTGGTATTCCCCATGACACAACAGGGCACTGGTTGCTTCATACATGTGTCTGTGTGCCTGGGCCAAGCGGCCCCAGGTGAGTGATCCCAATTAATTCATCTTTGAATTGTAGGACCAATCACATTGCCGGTACTTAGTAGCCGCTCAGTCTTTTTGTGTGAATGAATGAATCTAGTTCGGTGACTCTGAGGTCCCTCAGATGCTCTGATTCAAATTCACTCATAACATAAACAAGGACGTGAAATAATGTTTCCCAAAGTTACAATGAAAGAAGAAAAATGACAGACAGAAATGTCAATTATCTCATCCCAATCCACTGCTTTAACTTTACACCACTCCACTGGGACCACCGGCCTCTGCCACATTACTTCTCTGACTTTCACAGACCCTTTATATCTCTGCCAAAAATCAGGTCCCCAGGGAAGTCTCCCAGCCTAGAACAAAGTCCTTCATAATTTGCTCTGTTTTCCCTATAATTTGGTTTGCTCCTTTGGAGAATTTACCCCAATTTGTGGTTACACTAATTGAAATGGGGAGATGTGGGTCAGAGGATGAGAAGTAGCAGAAATGCAGGATGAACAAGGCTAGAGAGCTAGTGTATGACAGGAGGATTACACTTCATAAAATCCGACTGTGTTTGGGAGGTATGCTAAATGAGTAGATTTTAGGTGTTTTTGCCAGGAAAAAAAAAAAAAGGGTGACTATGTCAGAGGATGGACATGCCTCTTTCTTATCGTTATGTCATAACATGTTATCTACCTTAAATATACAGAATAAAGTTATTTTTTAAAAAGTGAAATTATTTTATGAAAGCCTATTTTTCAGAATATAAATGAGTAGGGGCCATACTTTCATTAACTACCCTTCAGTGCCACGTCCTTCGTGTCTAGCAGAGGAAGCCTCTTTAAGATTTTGTGGAATGAATAAATCATTTAGGAAACAGAAAATGGGCCTGTGGTAGAAAGATTCTATCTCATAAACAGGAGGGGTACCATAAAAATGTCAAATTGTCCTTGTACATTAAAAGACATCTCGAGTGCTGCATTCAGATAATTCACTGTATAAACAGCATGTAGCCGATGTGAAGATGCATGAAGATGCATTTGTCTGGGCTTCAGACTTTGGGAAAGGCCCAGGAGCCTCTCTCTTTCAGTGCCTTCGCCACAGGAAGTGCTATCTATTTTGCCATGAAAGCAAGACGAACTAGGAACACCAATGAGATGCTGACAAAATTGCTTTCCAAGGACATACTGAAATGTTTGTTGAATTATGCAAACTGCTTTCTACTGTAGGTGCAGACATTCGAGAGGATTGTTTGATCTGCCCATGGATCTTTAAAAAGTTTCATTTTAGCTGGGCACAATGGCTCACACTTGTAATCCTACCCTTCTGGGGGGCTGAGGAGGGTATGTCCCCTGAGCTCAGGAGTTCCAGACCAGCCTGAGCAAGAGCAAGACCCTCCACCCCCACCGTAGTAAAAATAGAATAACTAGCTAGGCTTTGTGGCAGGTGTCTATAATCTGAGCTACTTAGGAGGCTGAGGCAAGAGGATCACTAGAACCAAGGAGTTTGAGGTTGCTGTGAGCTATGATGCCATAGCACTCTACCCAGGGTAAGATTCTGTCTCAAAACAACAACAACAACAACAAAACCTTTTTAAAAACATACAATATTTAGGAAGTTTATGCCACTTAATTCAGAAAAAGGGCTAGGTCTAGCACTTTTTAATTGGATATCAAGAATCATTTCTAGTCCTGACTCTGGAATTAAACTAAGGAAATACATGGATCAGTTCTACTGTTGTGTGTTTCCGTTCTTCATCAGTTTATATATAACGAAACTCTGCCAGCTGACAGACATACTAGCCTTGATCCTGAAGCTCATGGGGACAAACCTGACCTTCTTTGAAAGATCAAGAAGAAGAAAGCATTGAAAAAGCCCTCACTCAGACAAAAGGCTTTTGATTAGAGGATGTCCCTATTTTTAGAATGTTCTTAGCACATACCCAATGAAGTGCCATTATATCCTCCCTCCTCAGAGCCTGAAAAAATGTCACACCACTTCGGTGCCTCCGAGGTGTTGGTGTGAGGCAATGGTGAGGTCAGAGAGTCTGGCTCTATCCTCTGACTTGCCACTGAGTAGACGGAACTGGGTTATAAATCAAGAGATCTAATAATAAATGTAGCTCAATCTCTCCCTGGACCCTCGGCTTCCTCTAATATTAAACAAAGGGCATCCCTCCAAGGTATCATTCATCATTAGTAGCATTCTGTAACTCTGACTTGGACTCCCTAACATACAAAGATCATCTCAAAAATTGTTTCTAGAAAAGCAGGAAAATGACCAGGTATCTTCAGTGGGTTCACTCGGTCTATCTGCTCTGCTATAGGTGCCCTGCACCCACCCCAAGCCATTGCTTCGCATGGAATTCTAATGCACAAAGGCAATCTGGATGATTGTTGTGGGCTGAATCACATCCCCTCCAAATTCTTATGTTGAAGCCTTAGCCCCCAGTACCTCAGAATGTTAACTGCATTTGGCAATGTAGCCTTTAAAGAAGTAATTAAATTAAAAACAGGCTGTTAGAGTGAACCCTAATTCAATGTGACGGGTGTCATTTTAAGAGGAAGTGTGTGCGTCCAGCGGTGCGCACACACACAGCGGAAAGTCCATTTGTAGACACAGCAGCAGACGGCTGTCTGCAAGCCAAGAAGAGAGGCCTCAGGGGAAACCAAACCTGCCAACATCTTGATCTTAAACTTCTAGCCTCTGAAACTGTGAAAAAACACATTTCTGCTGTTTAAGACATTCTGTGGTATTTTGTTATCGCAGCCGGGGCAAACTAATACAATGCCGAAGAGATTTAGCTGTGTGGATGGAACAATCACCTTGACCAGGTCTCTCCTTTCTCTAATGAAAAGACGTTTATCTCAATGCTGAAAAGTAACTTTCCCGAGGCCACACAGTTACTTAGTGTCAAAAGAGGTTACTGGACTCCAACTCATGGGAAAAAGAGATGCCCTCTACCACCTGGACTTTATCCTTTAAAATAAACATATAACACAAGAAAACTCTGAACTACTTGGCACTAGTATTCAAATGATATACATCAAAGACCACACCCAGAGTATAGTCAGTAATATGTCCCACAAACCAATCTTAAATTAGGATTATGGAAGAATTAAAAATAGACATTTAAAATATGCCCTGTTTGTGGCCAAAACTCTGTCTGCATCTTTTCATCGGAAGACATATTAAGTTTCAGCCTGGGAACGGTCTCTATAGCTACTTAGTCTCCTGTGGGTGAGTCATTTCCAAAGGGGCCTCCCGAAGTCTGTATACACGGAGAGACACTCACACATAAACATTTTAAGAATAATGCCACACAGGAGACTCAACGTTAGTGCTGGAACCTGCCTCCAATCCCGGCTCCTGGTGTCCCCTCTCCCTGTCTCAACACAGGCTCTACACCAGGCACCAGACACAGCTCCCAGGAGAGAATGAGCCACAAATCTAACACAGTTCATCATTGCAAGGCACACCCCTTCCACAAAAAGCATGAAGATGAGTCCCTGAAAAAGAATGAAGATTGGATAATCCTGTACCAAAGCCTTGATTATTAGAACCAAATTGAGAAAAAGGGAAAAGTTCTAGCTCAGTGGTTCCCAAATGACATTCCTTCAAGGAGTTTGGGCTGGTGCACCCGAATCATTTTCAGAGGTTTGTTTAAACATGTCAGGTCCCAATTCCCATCCTAGGACATTCCATTTCATGAGCAGGGTAAAGCTTTGGATTTTGTGAGTTTAAATGATCCCCAGGTGACTGTCTAATTTGAGAAACACACAAAACTGCTACCCATCTTTGAGTTGAAAGAGAATGACAGAGAGTTAGCCAGTATCTACAAATCACAGCATGTATCTTTGAGTCTTTATCATTAACCATCAGAAACATCAGAAACCGGGAGCATTCTGAGGTCCTATTCACCCATTTCCATATTAGTTATCTATCACTGCATAACAGGACATCCCCTTATAGCAACAAACATTTCTTATCTTTTCATTTCATTTCATTGAGACTCATGGAACAATGGGACTGGGTATTTTTAGCTCAAGATCTCTGATGAGACTGCAGTTAAGTCATTCATGGGCTGGGGCTGCAGTCATTTGAAGGCTTGACTGGGGCTGGAAAATCCATTTCCAAGTTGTCAACCAGAGGCTTCAGTTCCCTGCTGGCTGCTGGCAGAAGGCCTTAGTTCTGTGTCACATGGGCTGCTCTGCAGGGATGTCTGAAGAGTCCTCAGGACAGCAGCTAACTTATCCCACAGTAAGCGATCCAAGAGAGAGTGAGGAGGAAACCACAGTGCCTTCTGTGATCAAGTCTCTAAAGTTGCACACAGTTACTTCTACTTCTTCGTGTTTCTTAGAAGCAAGTCATGAGCCCAATGCATGCTCAGGAAGAACAGGAGAAGGCAGTGTCAAGGAATCTGTGGACTACCTGACTTTCCAATGTTTCTATCATATGCCAAGAATGAAGGAGAAATAGAAAAATATACATGGTTTTCATCCAGCCCTCAGGGAATCTGGGACTGAGGGTACAAGAAAGAACTAAAGTATCCAATATGTTATATTATCTCCTTTTATAAAGTCAAGCTAGGGAACTCCCTGTTAGTTTAGGAGAAGAAGTAGGTAGTATACTGGATTAGAAATAAGCACAGCCTTGGTGGGAGACCTAGTTCCCCTCTTATAGCCATACATATATCCCGTGGGCACTAAACTATTACTTTGCTCCTTTACAAAATGAAAATTACTTATAACCTCATGGTGGTGAATGGGTAAGGTCCTTATGGGGCAGGGTTCTGTGAGGGCCAAAGAAGATAAAATTCATGACCCTGCTAGACAAAGTGCCATATATATTAATAATTACAATTATTAGCAAGCTTATTATAAGCAGAGATAAACCTATCAGAAGGTGAAGAGGCCAGTGCACTCAGCTCACCTCAACTCCTTCTGCATGCATGCACTATAGATCTGGGCAACTTCCTTCTAGGAGCAAAATAGCCCTTTGCTGCTTCCTAAGGAAATCCCACACTCAGGGATACTCATCTCCCTGCTTCAAACTGTGTTTTCTTTCTGGTCCTACCTGTGGTGTTCCCAGCAAACAGAACTAGATGGGCCTTGTAAAATACACCCAGACAACTACCCAAAGCTACTTGACCAATTAACTCCTCTTGAGGACTTATAACTAATTCTTTCTTAATTTTTCTTAATTTTTTTCACCTGAGATAGAGTCACACTCTTTGCCCTGAGTAGAGTGCCATGGTGTCATCATAGCTCACAGCAACCTCAAACTCTTGGGCTCAAGTAATCCTCTTGCCTCAGTATCCTAAGTAGCTGGGACTACAGGCGCCCACTACCACACACAGCTAGCTTTTTCTATTTTAGTAGAGATGGGGCCTTGCTCTTGCTCAGGCTGGTCTTGAACTTCTCAGCTCAGGCTATCCATCCACCTCAGCCTCTCAGAATGCCAGGAATACAGTCCTGAGCCACCACACTTTCTGCTAAATGATAAATGTCCATTTATACTGAAGGCAACAACAAGAAAAATTGCACTTAAATATGGAGGTTTCTAGAAATATTTTGTGTTTGGAGGTATATTCACACATATACATTTACGTATTATTTATCTAGATCTATAGGCAAAAATAAAAAGTAGTGAGACAGAATTCTACTGTCATCAGAGTGGAGGCTTCTTCAGAGCTCTAGAGAAATGAACTTGACTCTGTGCAGCCATTGAAGAAAATGTCAATCTATACAGAAAACAACCTCATGACCATCTAAAAGCATGAAAGTTTCTGAGACAGCTCATTCTCAATTCTTTTTCAAATTCTCTTATCTTCTCCATCTCCCCAGTATGTTTGGACTCTTTGAAGAGATCCAAGAAATTCTACAGTTCAGGGGAAACTCATTGTGCTGAAGCATGTAACAAAAACCACCCCATGGCCAGTAGAAGTAAGAAATAAGAAGCATACCTGTGCAGAGATAAGAAATGAACTCGAAAAACAATATGTAATATTCCTCCAACCATGGGGGGTGGGGGGGAGTAGGAAACACACTTGAACTTAAAATATTTCAAAAAAATGTACCTTTAGCCAATAAATCAAAAATCCAAGGATCATTACAAGAATAAGTCCAAATGTCCCCTGCAGATATAAAAGATTATTACAACAGGGAACACAAAAACTCAAGGTGTTCAACTTTTGAAAGCTACCTGCAGTGTTCCCTTTTTTGCAAAGAAGAAAGAGGAAATGACTGAAATTAGAAGCACACACATCCCACCTTTTCAAAGTCCACTAAAGGAGCCGGGATTTTGTTCAAAATGAAAAAGAAAATCAAAGCTCTTTTATTGAATTCAACCATCATAACTTTCTGCTTGCGAGTCTAACAAGGGGTTTCTTTTCTTTTCTTCTTTCCTTTTTTTTTTTCCCCCTTGACTCTGAAGCTAAATTACAGCATCTGGAAAAGTGTACTGGGAGAAGTTCCCATGTGGATTGCAGCCCAATCCCAGCAAGCCTAGAAAACACAGAACCTGGTCCAGAGTGCATTCCATTTTTGACACAGATGATCAAAGCCCTACAGCAGGAAGCTTCTTGTGGTGAGAGATGACGGTTGAATCTTTTTAGATGACTAAAGAAGAAAATCTGCTGAGATGTGGCCCTCACGTGGGCCTCTTAAGCTCTCTAGTTCAGTAGAACGGTCAAATAAATCAGAAGCGTTGGGTAGGCAACTCTGGACAGAAGACCAGGACAATGAGGTTTTAGTTGGTTAAGACAACTTCTTAGAAGCTTTCTCTATCCTGCAGTTATGTACAAATACTGCTCTGCAATTATGGGGTGCCACCAAGTTGCTGCTGAAGTAAGATCGGAGAGAAGGGACGTATGAGAAGCACAGCGTGAACATGGCCGTACCTGGAACGCCAGCCTCCCACCAGTGCCTGTCACAGCCTGAGGTTTCTGAACACTCACTGGCTCGTTTCATCTGCGTGCATATTAGCTATACGCCTGGGGACAAAGCTGCCACAGGACACATTTTTCAGTCAAAGCACCACCATTCATGCTGTCTAGTACACAACGCGCTGCACCACGAAATTAATGCCGTAAATACTGTGGAGGTTACAGACACAAAATTATAGTAAATTGTGTAGCGTTTGTTTCCCCTTAAATCACTTGACGTTACATGACACTACCTTTAATAAAATAAAGTCTAATAATAATAATGATGGTGTTAATAAAGGACACATTATGGAAGCAATAGAGAGAAAATTCAAAAGACAATCCTTTACAGCAGTGACAGGCCTGCGGAAGAAAGCACGAAGGCACAATATTAGTATTATCAATCTCATCGAGTCATCCCACATAACAGAAGAAAGTCATCGGAGGAGGTTCAGGGAAGATTTGGGACTGTGGGATCTCCGGAATTCTTTGGGAAGTGGACACTGTCCAGTTACTCAGAGGCTGTCAAAAGCCATGGCCCAATTAAGGTCATTCCAGCAACACTTTGGCAAGAAAACTGACAAAAATTAAATTTAAAAAAAAAAACAAAAAAAACCCACCTGGCCCTGGCCTTTGGCAGCCTGTCTTCTACTAACTAACAAAAGCCTTAAGAAACTGCAGGAAAATAGTAACGTGCGCTAGGGGGCGAAAAGGACTCAGTTGGCCTTTTCTTCCTAAATATGCAAGATGAGTGCCCATTGGGCTTGGCGTGCACAGGAGGCTGTTTCATACTTAGGGAAACTGGAAACTCGATTAGGAGTAGCAACCAGGTTTACCAGGGAAGGAACATGATTCAACCCTGGACAGGGAGGCTGCATCATCCCTTCTGCAGCTCACTAAAGGACGCTGTCACTAAGTTCCGCCTGTCAGTGAAACCACAAAAGCTAAGCACTGAAAGAAAACACCTCCCTGCCTGGGACTTGTCAGAGCAAAGTGATGATCAGCCTTCCCAGGAGGGAAAGGAGCTAAGCACGCAGCTTTAGCAACCTGCACTCTTCTGCCTGCTATGATCAGACAAGGGGCACTGTCACCACAGCTTAAGGGCCAGCTCTGCTAGCACCACAGTGTCGGACCACAGTGACACTGAGCATACTTCTAGACTCAAGAGCAATAAAGGCAGGGGCATTTACTCAAAGTGGACGTCATAAATTCACGGAAATATAAACACCTCTACTGGAGAAACAGCGCAGTCGGTCAAAGGCTGTGTGTACAGTTTATACACATACACAATAGGGACTGGGGCGGGGGGCGGGGGAGAGTCCCTGGAAGGTGTAACAGAAAACTTTGATTTGTATCCTGGCTTTGTCACTTACCAGCCATGCAACCTGTAGGTTATTTTCATTTCCCTGAGCCTTGTTTTCCCAAATCATAAAAGAAAAATAAATGCCCTCTTCTTTGTGCACTTGTCAAGAAGATTACAAGAGAAAAGGACGCACACGGTACCCAGCCCAGGCTTCTAAGTAGCCACGGCTGCCCTCCAAGCACCACCAGACAAGGAACCTGCTGGAACACACTCCCCATTTGCGTCCTACACTGCCAAACTTGGGCCAGAGCACCTGTCCTCCTAGCTCCAGAACTCCCACTCCTCCCAGGCTTGCTTCATCTGCTGGTGGTGAAATATGCTATTACTGTACACATTTTGATGTCTGCCCAATTTTGTTCTTTCTAGTCTGCCTCTCTTGTCCAGGAACTTGTCCTGGAACCACCTGAATGCCAGCCCTCCACCCCAGGCCAGCCTGAGGGAGTGTCTACTGCAGCCGGCCCCTCGGGCGTCCCTGCCTCAGTGGTGACAGAGTCTGGATGCACAATGCACGTCAACATTCCTTCTCATTTTACTTTCAAACTCTTTGTAGGGAAAGAGCTTAGACAGTTTTGTTGCCCTGAATGCAAGTGAGAGCTCGTGTGAATTAAATTCCCTTATCTTCCTCGTCTAGTCATGACATGGATGAGCCCACTGACATGGTTATCTCAGAGGCGTAAGTGCCATTTCCCTCACACCTTCGCCAGCCTCCAGGGGATTCTCCCCCTGCAGCACTCTCCAGCTTCCCCTGTCCCTGCCTTTCACTGACTGATAAGTAAATGAGAGCCAATGCCAAAGCTTGAAGTACAATCCAAAAGCTAGCATCCACTTCTGTTTACAAGCACTTCTCTCCTGCCGTCTTTCTCCTCTATCAACTAGAGCCAGGAGAACTCTGGGAGGGATTAGCAGAGGCCAGAGATCTCTATAACAGAGCTCCCAAATTCCAACGGGCTAGAGAGATTCCAGCGAGAGATGAAATGCTACAACATCCTTTCCCCTCAACATGACCCCTCTTAGGGCCTGAGTCCAGCCTGTTCAAGAACACCACACACACAGCCATAGTTTGCCTGAATAAGCAAAGAGCCCTCATTTGTCATGTAGGAAAAAGTCCACATCCAAGCCCCCAGGGCTCACCCAGGCGGCTGGCAGCAACTTCCCTTTTTCCTTCAAAGGAAGGCCAATGAGATTAAGGCTCTGCCTCTTTCCTCCCACTTGGAACGTCTACAGCTGGTGATTAGCAGCCTCTTTAAGGAGAATGATCCTCTACTCACTATAGATCTGGCTGCTAAGTGATTTTGATTCAAAATTGGAAGAAACATGTACTCTCTCATTTCCTTGGGAAACTTGGAAGCTGCTGACTAATGTTTTTTAGAACTAGTAAGAGAAGGATTATAAGGTGACTGGCACCTACTCTTCAAATGACATAACTTACTGAGTAAGGGTCCCCCCCCTTTATAAACAAGAGCCAGGGACAAGCAATTCTAACCACTTTCATTAGTTACATGCCCCAAGAAGAACGATGTACCATCCCTAACTCAGGCGACTCGTCTTGGTCTCCAACAAGGTTCTCATCTCACCATATAGAGTAGTGGTTCTCGACCTGTGGCTCACGACCCCTTTGTAACAAGGAAAATACACCCTACATATCAGATATTTATATTACAATTCATAACAGTAGCAAAATTATAGTTATGAAGTAGCAACAAAAATAATTTTATGGTTGGGGGTCACCACAACATGAGAAACTGTATTAAAGGCTCGTGGCATTAGGAAGGCTGAGAACCACTGATAGAGAGTCAAGGGTGAGCTTCGCGGTAGAGACCACCTCGCAGATACAAATCATAGTTGCCACTTAGACCCTGTTACCTCTCCATCCTATGATTTGCTGAGCACCCTCATCTGTACTCCAATTCTAAATTCCCATCACAAGACAGAAGGGTGACAGAGATGAGCACATGCTGGGCCCTGGCTGTTTATGTTTCTGTACCCTAACGTGTGAGAACCTCTGCCTTGCCCACCAAATCTGAAGGGCCTTAAGGAAGGGACAGTGCAGAGACCAGAATTCCAAATTTCACTCTGGCCCGCCTCCTTTTCCTTCCATCAGAGGCTTTGATCGGGTGGTGCACAAGAATCCACATCTATTTTCTTCTCTAAAATAATCTCTTTAGCCAAATTATTATAAAATTTGGAGTGAATGTTCAATCTTCTAACCTGACACAGTCACCATTAATCTGTTAATTATGAATGTTACAAAGTTTACACAATGTCTTATTAACTCATGTAAGCCTTTCTCCTGTGACTATCTGATATACATATAGTAATGATAATAAAAATACTGGTACCTTAAAAAACAGTATTTCTTGACTACTTTACATAGTATTTCAATAAATCTTCAGAACAATCCTATGATGTACGTTGCTTTAGAGTTTTGTTTTACTTAGATTTAATATGTAATTACCTGGTCTACTGTTCTGCCTTTCTCCCCCATCCCTAATGCCTCAAACCGCCCACCCTTGGATCAGTGTGCTCACATGTATATTCATAAATCCACACCTCTGGGTTGCTGACAACATAGTTCTGATTTCTAACCTGCTCAAAGCATCACTTCTTATGGACCCTGAAGGTCTGGGATCCCAGATAAGTCTCCATTAACAACATACCCAAAATATCCTAAACAAAAAGCCAGAAAGCCCTGTAGTCTCACTCAGAAAAATAGCCACCATTGGACCAAGCCAGCCTGCACTACTGGCAAAGGCTCCCTGGGACAAAGCAAGCCAGAGGCCGCCTGTCATTTGCACTCCTCATACCATCAATTTTGAGCCTGTGGTTTTCTTCAAATGTCTTGTTTTTGCTTTTCTCTTATATTTGTTTCAAGATGCAAGGAGGGTGTGGGCACACACTGACAACTGTGTGCATGGGTGCCTTGATTCCTGCAAACCATTTTGATTGAATGCCAATGAATTTAAAACCTCCCAAGTGACCTGGTTTGAGGGTTCCCCATATTTGGGCAAGGCAATCAGAGCCCATTTGGGGACGACTCACTACCGCCTGGAAGCAGAGGCTCTGGAAATACCCTGAAAGGAGTTATCCCCAACTCTTCATGGTCTCAGAGTCAAGGGAGCTACAAGGAACTGAAGCCCATCATTAGTTTCCCAAGATAATCACACAATCATCTGTCAAAATAAGATCCAGAAGACTGGGTCTCACAAACCTACAAACTTTGCTGATTAAATATTAAAAATAAATTCATGAACAGACAAAGGCATAGGTCCTCCATTTAATTATCTAAAGATTAAGAAACACTAGACCTGTCTAAGCCAATCACTTGGAACATACTTGACAGATATTACCTTGCTCCCTTCCTAAAGTCAACTGTCAAAAAGAGAATGGGCCTTCTGAGTAGGCTGGATATGGTAGGTTCCGTATCTGGACTGTGCCACTAACTAGCAGCTAGGGGTGTTGGGGACGGCGTCTCTCAGAGGCTGATTTTTCCTATTATAAAATACTAATGATATTCATTCACATGAAAAGTTAGGATTAAACAAAATGGCCTGGGACAGTATGGTTTTGATACACGGTAGATACTTTAACTTCCTTCATTTCAGGAACTAAAATGAAACACCATTCACCATAATACCCCCAAATCAAAGTTCTTGCGGGACAAGAAACAATTCCCAAAACAGCAGCAATCGGTTACCCAGACCCTTTACAAACTCAGAAACCCCTCAGCCTACCTGACAACTAACTTTTAACCAGCTAAAATATCCTCAAGTCACATACGTAGCATTTTTCTCTAGGGAGCTGGAGAGGGAAATGATTACGTGGACAGTACTTGACAAAAGCTAAGAGCCGCATGCATTTTATACTTCCAGCCAGCAGGGCAGGTAAAATTGGCGTGTATGTGTGTGTGTGTGTATAAAGGCTTTATCAAAAAATTCAAATAAAAACTCAACTGGGGCTTAAAGTTCTGTACACTCTAAAAGTAAAATATAACCAAGCAAAATGCATTTATGTCTGCAGCTGTAACGTTCCCATCAGTGGCAGCCTGTGTACACTTACGGGCCAAGAAGCACTCTTCCATCTGGTCACATCCCTGCATTACACACATATTTTAAAGTTATTTAAATATTTCATGTGTGAAAACACAGAGGTTATTTCATGCAGGCGAATTTGGAAGAAGTCAAGTGCTAAATATGCTGCAAAGATCCTGCTTAACCCACGGAAACTGACGTTTTCTTTCCGCCTGCCAGTTAAATGCCTACTCTGCGTTTTAATTCATTCACCCATTTCTACAACGTTTGTGCTGACATTTTGCCAAAGAGCTATCCCAGAAATCTCCAATGGGGAGGGGAGCAGGAAGTACAACAAATGTAGCGTGAATCTCAAATTCTGGGGGCCTCTGCAAACGATGCTGGCCTAAAGAAAGCCCCAAATCAAGCCAAGTAAAGTAAGTGGCATCAGTACTTTCATACTGTACTATGTGTTATACATTTAAGTAAGGAGAGGCTGTCCATTCACATGGCAGGTCATGTGATTACTGCATGATCCATTTCCTATTTCCAACAGAGTTAAGTTGAGATTGTATAACAGACCCAGTAACTTTGAAGACAAAAAGTATGTACCTAGGGTCATATTTCTTACCTGAACAAAATCTTCTGAGATGGAATAAAGTTAATAAATCAACAGGTCACAATTTTTTTTTTATACAGGATCATCAAGAGCTGCATGTTATATACACGTATCTCTATTTTTCAAAGTATACAGACTTTACATTTTCAAGATGTGCAAACGATCGAGTACTAATTTCTAAATCTTCTTAGAACAAAATAAGATCCGAGCCCTGGTCGTGTACAGCCAGCAGCAGGCAACCCAGTCTGCCCTGGCCTAGATAGGCTTCTGCTGCAGAAGGTGCTCCCTTCCCCTCGAGGTTCTGACACACCAAAGAGAATGAAAGAAAAAAATGCAGTCAGAGGGCCCCTGGGAGCCTGGCAGGGTCACTGCAAAATGATCCAAGATCTAGACCCAGCACAGAAATATGTTTTTATTTCTTGAATAGTCAATCTGTCTGCTCTGAGAAGTGTTCTTACCATATCACAGATGCAGTATCATTAGGAGATTCTCAGCTGGGCAACTAGACAGGTCATTTTAAAGCTCGTGTGTACATTCCACTCACAGGAAAGGGCACAGGCCCTCCGACAGCCAAAGGAGGAGTGTCAGGCTGCCTGGCTCCCAGCATACTATGTACACCTATCCCCCTGACGCTACTCCAACACCTTCAGAATTCTGCCATGGCTGACTCTTTCTCCAGCATTCTCAGAGCTAACTCTTTAACATCTTCAAACACAAGTTTTACCACCTTAGTTGATCTAAAATTTCAACCACTTTACATCCCTTTTTACCCTGTTCCACTTTAACTATTTTTCATAACACTTACTGCATTCAATTAAAAAAATAAAACTTCAATTTACTTATCACATCTACTGCTTACTATCTCTTCCCCCTTAGAAGAATGTCTAAGTTCCAAGACAGCAGGAATCCTTCTCCATTTTGCTCATTGATGTGTCCCAGGTCCCCTGCACAACACCTGGCACATGGCAGCTCCTTAAACGTTAGTTGAATGAATAACTGAACTGCCAGAGGCAGAAATGCTAATCATGAACAACTTCCTGGGGTTCCACTTAAGCAAAGAGATTCTCTAAGAGATTCCCATCCCCCAGAAGATAGGCTCTATGCCACAAAGAACTTGGACAGTCTCCTCTGGCGAATGCTGCATTCACAGAGATGTGGACAGACTAGGGCATGGACTCTTCAATTTGAGGTTCAAGAGTCTCAGATCTAGCACCCCCCAACCAAATGGCTCAGTCATCCCCTTACTCAGCACCTGTGTGGTGAGCTGGGCAGCAGGCTTGTACTCACATGTACTCTCCACATTCCAAGAAAAGAGCTCTTTGCCATCGAGTCCCTGCCTGCCCAGGCTCCGCCCATGTACACATAATATCTAAAAACCTTTGGCCTCAGGTTCAGCCCTGCCCACGGCATGAGTCAGCCCTGACCAAACCTGGCAGTGGACCAGGAGCCCTGCCCTACCTCCATGTGCCCAGATCACTTCTGCTGCCCTAAATCTACTGTGTGCCTATATCTAAAAGGCAGTACAGATGATTCAGAGCACAACACACCTGCTATTTACCACCCCAAACCACAGGCCACCTTTGTAACCTTCTTGCATGTGGATAATCATTTTTAAATATGTCTTATGTACTCTAACTCACGGTGGGAGGATGCTTATAGTGTAGTTAAGAGCACAGACTCTGTAGTTAAACCAAGCTTGCTCGGCCTGTCATTAGCTGTGTGACTTTTCTAGGCCTTCTTCTTTACCTGTAAAATGACAATAACAATGGTACCTATGACGTGGACACTTGGAAAGACAAATGAACTTCACGTAAAGCTCACAGGACAAGGAACAGAGAAAACTCTCAGGATATTACTCCTATAAACAAACTGTGGTATATGTGCATCCAAACACAATTATTATTGGGCTATAAAAAGAAATGAAGTGCCGTTACCTAGACAAATCTGAGGACATTACACTAATTGAAATAAGCCAGACACAAAAGGCCACCTATGACATGATTTCATTTATCTGAAATGTCCAGAATAGGCAAAGACATAGATTTAAAAAGCAGATTTGTGACTGCCAAGGGCTACTGGGGAGGAAGGGCTACTAACAGGTATGGGGTTTGGGGGGGGTTAATAAAATTATTCTGGAATTAGGGAGTGGTGATCAATGCACAACTTTGTCAATATCCTAAAACCACTGGATTGCACACTTCTTAAAAAAGATATTCTTCCTCACGTTCTTCTCCTCTGAACCACTCCAGGACAGGGCCAGAATCTCACCGCTCTATCCCCTCGGGCACCAAACACAAAGCAAGACGAGCTCAACATCAATAAACTATGACAAATGTGGAGCCAAAATTTTCTAGGAAACATCAACAAAAACTAGAACAACTTGAGCCACTTCGAGGAATGACTGGAGAACTTGGACAAAGTTTTATCCCCCAGGCATTTGGAGCAGCGCCAGCTTACACTGATTCATTGTGGCTGAGGGTCAGAGGCAGGTCCTGCCAACAGGAGGAAATGATCGGAAAGCAGGACGCAGGCAAACCAGCTGGGGAGAAAACAAAGAGGAAGGGAGGAACGTATTTATTTCATCCTTCCACGTGGGGTCACAATCAGAGACAGCAGTAAGTGGGCAGAGCACCCGTGTTCAGCATGGAGCCCACTTTTATAGGCTCTCTTCAATCGATGGAATGGCCACAAAAGTGAATGGACAAAGGAGGAGGAAGCAAGTCCTGACTGCAAAGCCCCAGTTTTTCAGCTTGAACTGGCAGTCAGTAAAGAATTCTTAGCTACATCCTAGCACTCAGATGAACCATCCTTGCAACCTGTTCCACATACATGTTCCAGAGGCCATTTGCTTAGCAGAAAATCTTAAAGGAAGGGAAAAAAAGAAAAGGAAGAAGAAATGAGATATAGCCTCGAATAAGAAAACATCCTCTTCATTTTATGGTGGAGAGAATTTTTCCTTGCACATTTTAGATTCCAAAAGCCATAAATACAGGAAATTTTTTTAAATGAGAGCAAAATAAAAACCAGTATCCATTTGTTAGTATGGCTAACATCACTGGGAAATGGATCACTGCTAGAAGCAGGGAACGCTGAGTTGTCCACCAAATCCTCAAACTTGCTGGAGAATTTCCAGAACACGACCTCAGAGTGTCTGTGCAGCCCAGCCCCTCCACTCACTATAATCGAGATGTCGAGATGTCCGTTACCCACAGCCTACGGGACCCTCCAATTCTAAAATACGCTCAGTGTGCCAGTTTCTACATTCATGATGACCAGGAAATCCAGATTCTTACAAATGCTTTTAAAAACATCTCATCAGCAGGCGGCGCCTGTGGCTCAAAGGAGTAGGGTGTGACCCCATATGCTGGAGGTGGCAGGTTCAAACCCAGCCCCAGCCAAAAACTATAAACAAACAAACAAAAAAATCTCATCATCTCTAAATTCTCTTACTTTTCTCTCCCCTTATCACTGCCCTAAATCCAGTCCTCACCATCTCTCTCCCTCTGAGACATTTTAAGTGCCTTCTGCCTGGCTTACACTTAGTACATCAGTAGCATTTTGATCTCTTGCTTAGTCTCAGCTTACAGACAAATGAATGAGAATGAAGTCTACCCTCCTTAGCCTTGCCTTTGAGACCAACCGCATCCCCTACCCATATACGCCCTCCAGACTCTTCTTCCACAACAGGCCACCTCACTCCATGCCCCTACCCAGCCAGTAGCCATCCCACCCCAGGAGGACCCTTTCTTCACAGGGCACTTCTGTGACAAGTGCTTTGTCACACTAAGGGAGTATTTAATGCGGTGTGTCTTTTACATGTGACACCTACCAAGTTTCAGTTCACCTAAGACTTACCGCATCTTATCTACAACGCCATATTGACGACCTACAATGAGCCAAAATAGGGGTCACGACACCCCAACCTCAGTGTCACTCAGGAAATGCACGCTGAATATATAAACGAACGAATGACTCTAGTGGAAAAATAACTGCCGAAAACACTTATTTTGCACTCTATTAAATTTCTACATTTCTGGTGTTTTTTTTTTTTTTATTTTCAAATGACCTTTCAGATATATGCACACCTTGTTTCTTTATGCCTTGCTTTACTAGATAATTGTGTCGTCATTTTTGGTTTTTTTTTTTTACAAATTAAAGGCTTCTGGCAACTCTACATGAAGCACGTCTACCCAGGCTGTTTTCCATCAACATGTGCTCACTTCCAGTCTCTGTGTCCCCACCTGGTGGTCTGCACGATCTTTCATACTTTTTCATCATTATTGTATCTGTTGTGGTGACGCGTGATCAGTGATCTTTGACATTAATGGTCTTGGGGCACCAGGAATCTCACGTATACAAGATAGTGAATTTAATCAATCAATGTTGTGTGTGTTCTGACTATTCCACCAACCAGCTATTCCCCCATCTCTCTCCCTCTCCTCAGCCTTCCCTGTTTCTTGAGACACAGGATACTGAAATTAGGCCAATTAATACCTCTGTGATAGCCTCTAAATGTTCAAGTGATAGAGTCACATATCTCTCACTTTGAATCAAAAGCCAGAAATAATGAGGCTCAGTGAGAAAGGCATGTTGAGAGTGGCGATAGGCTGAAAGGCAGGCTTTTTGCACTACCTAGCCAAGTTGTAAATGCAAAAGAAAAGTTCTTGAAGAAAATTAAAAGTGCTACTCCAGCGAACACATGGATGGTAAGAAAGTACAGTAGCCTTATTGCTACGATGGAGAAAATTTGAGTGGTTTGCAAAGAAGATCAAACCAGCCATACTTCCCGAAGCCACAGCCTAATCCAGAGCAAGGCCCTAACTCACATCAATCATTGAAGGCTGAGAAAGGTGTGGAAGCTACAGAAGAAAAGTCTGACTCTGGGAGACACGTGCGTGAGGTTTAGAGAAAGCAGCCATCTCCATATCGTAACAGTACAAGGTGAAACAAGTGCTGATGTAGAAGCTGCAGCAAGTTATCCAAAAGATCTAAGATAACTCAGGAAGGTGGATCCTTTAAATAACAGATTTTCAACATGGACAAACATCCTTCTATTGGAAGAAAACGTTAACTACAACTTTCATAGCTAGAGAAGAGAAGTTAGCCCTTGGCTTCCAAGCTTCAAAGGACAGATCAACTCTCCTGTTAGGGGTCAGTGCAGACAATGGCTTTCAGTTAAGCTGGAGCTCACTTAGCATTCCAAAATCCCTACTGCCTTTAACAAGTATGCTAACTCTATCCTGTGCTCTAAAAATAGGACAACAAAGCCTAGATAACAGCATGGTTTACTAAATATTTAACTCCCACTATTGAGACCTACTCAGGAGAAAAAAGACTGCTTCTAAAATATGACTGTTCATTGGCAATGTAGTTGGAAGAGTCAAAATATCATTAACAAGAGTTTGGAAAAAGTTATTACAAACTTCACAGAAGACTATGAGGTGTTACTGACTTCAGGGAAGGAAATAACTACACATGTGGTAGAAATAGAAAGCAAACTGGAATTGTCAGTGGAACCCAAAGATGTTACTAAATTGCTGCACTCCCGTGATAAAACGTGAATGGACACGGAGTTGCTTCTTATGAACGAGCAAAGAAAGTGGTTTCTTGGGATGGAATCTATTCCTGGTGAAGACGCAGCAAACATCACTGAAATCACAAGAAAGGATTTAGAAAATTACATAAACGTGGTTGATAAAAATAGTGGCGGGGTTTGAGAGAATTGACTCAATGTTGAACGTTCTTCTGTGGGTAAAATGTTCCCAACAGCACGCCATGCGACAGAGAAACAGCAATTGATGCAGCAAACTTCAGTGTTATTTTAAGGAATTGCCACAGTCACCCCAACCTTCTGCAGCCACCACCTTGCTCAGTCAAAGCCATCAACATCTCCCCTTCACAGGCAAAAAGATCAAGACTTGCCAAAGGCTCGGATGATCACCAGCATTTCTTAGCAAAAAATCCCTTTAAACTAAGGTAGATCCTTTTCTTAGACATAATGCTATTTCACATTTAATAGGCCCCATCACAGTGTAAACATAATTTTATGCTTTGTGTAACTCAAGACTTACTGCAGTATTCTCTTTATTGAGGTGATCTAACTGAACCCACAGTATGTCTTGGGTATGTTCATGTCCATTTTACAAATAACTGAGATTCAAGTTACAAAGATTACAGAGTCAAAACATAGAAGTGCCAGCAGTCCATAGTTCTTTTTACTCTGGAAGCCATTCTCTTGAATATTAACTTCCTCTCCCTCCCATTACCTACACCATTTAAAGGATGAAAATGAGCATCAGAGAAGTCAGAAATCAGTGATTCTCAATCGGTAGGCTGCAAAAATATTCAAGATTATTAATTAAATCATTTTTGAAAGAAGTTCAAAGCACGATGAGTATACGTTTTTTTTCCTTTTTCTTTTTTTTTTTTGATAAACATAATGTAAGTGTGCCACAGAAGTTTAACTATGGGTTTGAGTGCACTGTGAGATAAAAAAAGGTTGAAAAACACTGTCATAAAGCAACACAAAGGTAGAATCATGAAGTAAACCAGAAGCCTCTGATTACACTTGAGGAGGGGCAGCCTCCATCTGTCTGATCTTGAGCAAGGTCTGGTTTGAAGTGGGACGCCTTCCTTTTTAGACTGTAACACTAGACTCAGTCTCTACACTTGAATTTAAAATCCAGCTCCAATTCTTTTTCACCATGCAACCTTGAGAACAGATCTCTTTGCCACTCTGAGTTTCAGGTTCCCCAGGGGTTGACTGAGAATCACAGTGTTTTTCCCAGGGCATCGCTATGAAGCGAAATGAAGGAACACAGGGGAAATCAGACTGTAAGCACCAGGAGGGAGAGACTCAGTTCATCAATCCTGGGTGCTCTGCCCCAGCACCCAGGATTGAACTTGGCATGTTTTCTGAAATCTGGATCACAGTTTCCTGCTATTTCTCTCATCTACTAATTATTTTCTATCTGTTTGATATCTAAGTATATGAACTAATTCAAGAAGAAAAAAATAATAACAATGATGTCATTATTATTATTGTCATGCTAAAACATAAGCAAAAAGAAAGGAGATTATATACTACAGTAAGGAAATAAAAAAGTATTTGCTTTTCATTTCAGCTACTAAGAGCACATGCTTTCCACAACGGAAGAGATTTAAAGGGCAAAAGGAGGAAGGCAAAAAGAACTATGAATAAATAGATTAAGAAACCTAACTGATCTCCTAAACGTCTCATCAAAAAGAACAGGCCTTGCCATATAAATTGAAAGATCTGCTCAAAGAGAAGCGACTGAAGGCCTAAATTGAACAGTCTCAGCAATTTGTGGGAGGAGAGATATTTTGAAATGGCATAACGTAGGAACAAAGAACAAAGCATTTTTATCTGGCTCCCAAACAATTAAATGAACCTGCCAATTTCGCGTGGAAGATGGGCTTTAAGGAACTGCAGTACAGTTGAGGGAACACTCAAAGTCAGTCAGCATTCATTAGATCCCAGAGGAAAAGCAGCCACAGATTTCCAAATAGGCAGCTCCAAGCCTGGCCAGGAGGAGTCCCGGGCAGCCCAGAGCTGCTGGAGGCTTGAGGAGGAAGCACCGTTGTGCCAACCCCTCCAGCAGGCAGGCCCTTCCCGGCTTCTGGACGCAGCTCCTCCCGTACACGTTACCAGCCCACACGTACATACCCCGTGGAATTACAGAAATGAAGCTGAAGAGAAAAGAGCCCGGGCTGCAGGTTAGGGAGGCGTATAACCAGCCCTAACTCTACTTTTCAGGCAGACAGGGGAGGAAAATTCCTCCCTCTGGGACCATCGCCTCATCTGTGACATGAGGAGAAGGTAGGCACATGTGGCACCTGATGTTTACTTTGTGAATGGATGGACTCAGCAGAATCCCCTATGATAAAAGTAGCCCTGGAAACCCGTAAAACGACTCCAAAGTAGAGTTGACATATTTTAATGCTTATATCATAAGAAGCACATGAGATCCGAGGCCAAAGGACAGAACAGACTTCTGTTTCCCATCAGCCACCCCCTGTCCCTTAGACTACCCTCCTCAGCCTGGGGATCCCGACACCACGTCACCAGCGGTGTTAATACTGTTGTCACGCTCTCAATGTTTTCCAAATCCTGCTCCTGTAACTTAAAGGGAACAAAACACAACTTTGTATTGTAAGTCTTCCCTCAATCCTAAGGGTGTCTGAAGATCAATACATAAAACGGAGGTGAAAACTCTGTGCAGACAATGAAGAACTTTACAAATAGTGTCACTCCTCTGACACGCTGTGAACTTCCGGCGGTCAGCACTCACACTTCCCTTCAGAATCTCCAGTATTTAATACACAACCTTTAATACACAATCACACTTTCTAGGCACTCAGGAAACGATGGGCAAATAGCTGATGGGGCCCCACATACAGAATCTTCTATTGCAGGTGCTAAAGGGAACAACATGTATCCCCAGGCCCGCCAGTTAACGCCCCACAATCTAGCTGAAGAAGAGAATATTCTCACAGGACACACAGGGCCAAGGAAAATAAACCTACAGGTGCTGCTTCCAGGGTACAGACCACGAGCACAGACAGTGGAATAATGAGCGAGCCGAAATCATTCATCGGCGTGGAGATTTCTTTTTTAACTGCACTATATGGGTATTTATTTGGGAGGGTTTTTGTTTGTTTGTTTTATTTCAGATTAATATAAGGATACAAACGATTAAGTTACAATGTTCGCGTTTGTTAGGTAAAGTCCAAGTTATGGTTGAGCCTTCCCCCAGGTGTACCAGATGCTCCTACGTTGCACCATCAGGGGAAAGCCTGCCACACCTCCTGCCTCCTCCCTGCTCCCCCTCCCACATCCTCCATCCCCCTACTTTAATTGTGTTTTTCTCTCCTATGGGTACATAGTCATGCATCTACTGGTTTCATACTGGTACTGAGTACACTGGATACCTGCTTTCCTGTCCTTAGGGTACTTTGCATCGGAGGATGTTCTCCAAATCCGTCCAGGGAAATACAAAAGATGGAAGGTCACCCTCCTTCTTCATGATGGAATAGGGTGAAGATTTTATCATACAAAATGGAAAAAACTCTGGAGCTGGAAGAGCTCTTAGGATTCAGTTACTCCACTCCGTTATTCTAAGGTTGAGAAAACGAGGCTTTTGGAAGATGCGCGTGCATGCTGGGCTCACAGCAACGTGCACAGAAAAGCCAGGCCTGCTGACCGCAGAGCCATCACCACAAAGCCCACAGAGCCAGAGGGACCTCAGGTCCATCCTGGAGCATTTCATAGCACAGAATAAATTTTCTTCCCCCTGACTGGGAATAGCAATAAATTAAGCCTGGTCAACAACAGCCACTCCAAATTCATTGATTAAGCATCATGAGACAAAGTGTGAGGCAGCTCGGAAGGTGTGTGAGCCCAGACACACACAGACATCTTTCCCCTCTCTCAATCTCTCCCCGGCTTCTCACCTCTCCTCTACGGCCTCTCCTCTATGCAGGTCCTTCCCACAACAGAACAGAGAGGACCAGAGAAGAGGCAGAGAAAGAAGACAGCACTTTCCACCATCAGGCCCTAACTCCAATTCCACCTTCCCTGTGCGTCCTCCCCCCAGGCCATCTTATTAAAATCACAGCCCCATCCCTGTTCCACAGGCCAACATCCGCTATACACATTTTCTCCCTCTCCCTGGATAGACTGTAAGGGCCACAGGCAGTGATTTGTGCCTATTTTCTTCAGTGCTTTATCCCCATCACCAAATACAGAGCCTCAGATACACTAGGTAGGTCAATAAAATGTTGAAAAGAAAAAATGAATAAAAACAGAAATCAGAGAAGGTTTCATGAAGAGGACATCGGAGCAGATCCTTAAATGACAGATGGTGTTGAGAAAAAAAGATACATGGGTAAGAGGCAGGGCCAGAGTTACACCTCACAGGTGATGGAAAGACCATGAGGAAATATTTAGACAGGGCCAAGTGTGGGAGCTGGGATAACGCCTGCAAGGGTTTCCTTTGTCTGAAATGTAAGATGTCCTAATGAAAGTAAAGCAGAGAGAATGCAGAATGGTGTCCCAAACATCTGTAAAGTGCTTAGATCCAGTTCTGTATAAATAGGGGTAGAAGGCCACCCCTCAATCTCAGGAGACACTCTGGGGTCCCCAGATACACACAGGCCCCGCTGGAGAGCAGTTCAGCTGGGGGCAGGGGAGAGGGGATGGGAGATCGGCGATGATTCCTGAAAGCAAACTGTAGCACAGGCCTTCAAGCTGTTCACCACCCGTCCAACTGTTTCTCTGAGCCAAAACTCCACCGCCCTTTTCACTCTGAGTTGGCGCTGCCCTAGTCAGCCCAAAAGGCCCGTCAGGGTCTCCCCAGCACAGCAGAGCAGCACTTTCCACCTCTGGTTCAAATTCACACCACATAACTCTGGGCAGAAATTCACCCTGATGTAGAGGGCTTCTCTTTTTCTTTTTTTTTTTTTTTCTTCTTCTTTTGAGACATAGCTTTTTTTTTTTTTTTAAATGCAGGAAAGACTGATCTGGGAAACAAGTACATTTCAAAAGGAGGAAAGTCATTAGCATGCATAAAAAATAAAGGCAGTAGAATATTGATTGTGGCAATTTAGGAAAGCTGGCACAATTCACCTTTACAATTTACAGAAATTGAAAGAAAATATAGTCTGCATTGCATATTAAACAGCAATAGTGTGCCTTAGGATGCAGGCAGTTGCTGAATGTGCACAGATAGCCTCTGCGTGGTGCCAGCCCGCCCCGGGAACCAGCCCTGCCAGGGCCGCCCAGGAGAAGCAGGACACATTACCACGTCTTCAGAGAAAGCAAGGTCTGGGGCAACTTCCCTGACTTTCATCCCTATCTCAGGGGGCAACTGGGTCTCCCAGGTCATCCAGGCCCATGTGAAATAAATCCATGCACATTACAGAGGAATTCAAATTCTGGTGAGAAAGGATCTAAGTATCAACTCTCTTTATTTTCCTTCCTTTATTCAGCAAACAAAAGCAGATTGGTAAATAAATAAGCTGATGATTTCTAAAGCATGAGAGTGGTTTAGAAGAAAAAGCATTAAATCAGAAACCAAAAGGCTAGACATTGTTCCTGGCCTGGGTGGGCACACAGTGACCTCAGCAAATCATTTGACTTCTTTGGGCCTCGGTTTCCCTTCCTGGTGCTGCATCTTAGCTAAAATTAAATGGATATTATTTCAACTATAAGTTGATACTATTATTAACCCCATTTTACAAAATAATTTCCCAAAGTTACAAACAGGTAGAGCCTGAAGTGCAAATCTGCCTGGTTCCTGGGGCTCAGGTTCTCAATACTTCAGATGATCATCTCTGTGTCCCCTCTGGTTCTGAGCCTGAGTCATTCAGACAGGAAGGATTGGGACCACCAGAGTGTTTATGTACTAACTAGCACCCAAGTGTCAGGTATGATGGAGCTGTCTCCACCACAGTTGCCTACAGCAACAGTAGAATAATCTAAAGCCTTTTCTGCAGACATCTCCAAATTAGGTCTGTTCTGATCAGCCGAGAAGGACAGGGCAGCACAGCAAGCTCCAGTGACACACCCTCCCTCCACTCTCCCACCAACATCACACCACACGCAACAACAACTCCGTGATAAACACATTTCAACAAGCTGGGGCAAAAGGCCAGCATGAGAAAATAAAACACAATCACACAAGGGCCAGGCCCCGGTTTAGGGGTCAAAATGCCAAATGAGAGGAATAAAGTTTAGCAACCTTACATGAAACCAACGATAAGTACAAACGTTTCCAGGGTGTGCTTTGGCCGCCAAGAAAAGTTATGAGTAAAGCTGCAGAAATAGAAGCACATTCCCTGGAAGGTAACGTATCTGCTGTGACCTGTGCTGCTGACCACACCTAGAAAGTTCATATTTAGTGTCAAGCAATACACTGACAAACAGAAGTCCCACCAGCAGGGAGGAAGGGTGGTCAGGAAACTACAGCCTAGATGAAGATTTGAAGGAATTGGGAATATAGAAAGAGACGGCCAGGAGCACCATCTTCGAAACCTAAACCTCCTTCTCCTCCCTGAAAAAGGAGTGAGGTTTACCCCACATTCATTCTAACTGTAGAATGATGGAGATGGCAGGGACACAGATTGGGGCTCAATAAAAGAAAAAATGCTCTGAAGGCTGCTGCTCCAATATACAGACTCGCCCCCGGGGGAAAGGATTCCTGGGGTGCTGGAGCAGAGGCTGGACAGCCATCTGGAAGAGAAACAGAGGAGGAAAGGAACTGAGATTTCACAAGGTCAATGCACTGTTGCATGCAGGACTGTGTTCTGTAAACAAGGTATGTTCAAGTCCTAACTACCCCCCCATCCGTGTACTTATGAATATGATCAATTTAGAAATAGGGTCTCCGTGGAAGTAATCAAGTTAAGGTGAGGTCATACTAAATTAGAGTGAGGCCTAAATCCAATGACTGGTGTCCTTAAGAGAAAATGGAAATTTGGGCATGGATACACACGGGGGAGGGAGGTCGGCTGTGTTGGTCCATTCAGGCTATTATCACAAATTATCTTAAATTCAATAATTTATAATCAACAGAAATTTATTGCTCATAGTTCTGCAGGCTGTGAAGTCCAAAACCAAGGCAGCAGCAGATTTGGTGTCTAATGAGGGCTTGTGCTCTGCTTCAGAGATGATGCCCTGTAGCTGTGCCCCCACTTGGCAGAGGAAGAATTAGGCACCAATCTCACTGACCGGGGCAGCACCCTCATGACCTACTCACCTCCTAAAGGCCTCATCTCTTAATGCTGTTTAATTGGGGATTAA
This sequence comes from Otolemur garnettii, assembly GCF_000181295.1. Lineage (NCBI taxonomy): Eukaryota > Metazoa > Chordata > Mammalia > Primates > Galagidae > Otolemur > Otolemur garnettii. Next base: position 4,282,372 of record NW_003852455.1, on the reverse strand, counting down.
GTTTCAAGACGCGAATTTTACAAGGATATTCAGACCATGGCAACAGTCACGTTAGACGAAGGCAGAAACCAAAGTGACGCAGCTCCAGGCCATGGACTGCCCTGGACCACCAGCCACCACCAGAGCTAGGAGAGAGGCTGGGAACATATTTGTCCCCAAAGCCTTCAGAAGGAGGACTAACCTGCCAACTCCTGATTTCAGACTTCTAAACTCCAAAACTGTGAGAGAATACACTTGTCTTAAGTCACCAATATTGTTGCAATTATTATAGCAGTTCTAGTAAATTAAAGCATAGACTAATGCCTGAATGTGGTGACATGCTGTCTGCGACTTAGGAACTAACAGTTGTTTTCCATGTGGGAATTATAATGGGGGTTCTAACATTAATACTTGAATCCGAAAGAATATTAGAGCATGGCTTAAGTTTAGGTTTTTTTCTTTGTAACCCATTCATACAATTAATAAACCTTTACTGAGTATTTAATATGTGACCAAAATTCTGCTAGACCCTGAGGAGACAAGGATGAAGAAGAAAGAATTCCCGTCCTAAGAGCTCGCCACCTACTAAGGTCTGAATGTGTGTCCTTCCAATTCCTATGTTAGAATCCTAACCTAACTTCTACGGCAGCAGTTCTCAACCTGTGGGTCACAACCCACAGGAACTGTATTAAAGGGTCACAGCATCAGGAAGGTAGAGAACCACTGCTCTACAGTGATGTTATTAGAGAGAATTTGGAAAGACCAGGTCATGGGGAGAGAGACCACGGGAATGGATGGAACCAGTGTACTTATGAGACATGAGGACACCGCTTGTCCCTTCCATCACGCGAGGACACAGTGAAAAGAAGGCCATCTTTGAACCTGGAAGTGGCCTCTTACCAGACACCAAATCTGTCAGTACCTTGATCTTAAATTTCCCAGCCTCCAGAATTGTGACAGATAAATTTCTGCAGCTTATAAGCCACCTGTGATATTTTGTTATAGCAGCCAGAATGGCCTAAGACGCCGCCCACTGAAGGTGCAAAGATGTAACCTGACAGATGTCTTCACATCAGCAGTGGACAGTGTAACAGTGGCATTTACAAGTGGAGGGAAGGGAAAGGGGAGAATGATCCCATCCAGGACAGTGGACATCAGCCAAGACTTTTTACAAAAGTTTCATCTGTGCCAGATCTTTAAAAAAGTAGGCATTCTTCCTGTGAAAACGGTAGGGAAGTGCTTGCTGGGCACGTCAAACACATTGAAAGGCCTTGACCCCGCTCCTCCAGATACAGGCAGATGTTGGGTATAAGGAGGGAGGGATGTGAAATAAAATGCACGAGCTGCATAGAAGCATCCAACTCGTACACCAACTAGTCCAAGAAACCCCCAGGTGCTCAGACGACTCCCACTCCAATATTTAATAGTCTTGACAACTCTTCTCACCCCCAGAACACTCGATTACTCTCTATCACTTCATTTTTAGAGTGACTCAAGCACTACACTGGTCATATACCAACCTTACAGTTTGAATGAGATTAAAGCTTAAAATACTCACTGCCGAAAAACTACACAGAAAACACCCCCAGTGGTTTTCCCTCATCCCCAGCAGATTTTTAATCCATTCATTTCTCCTCGCTCTGGCATATGGAGAGGGAGAGGCAGAAATGAAGCCAACAGCTGCTTCCCACAGTGCAGGAGCGTGAGCGTGTCAGTGTGTCGCACTTGACAGCTGTGAGCGATCTTGGAACATCATTACATAACCTCTTGTGTGTGGAGCTTTCCGCCCTTCCAGAGCACTCTCCCATGTCCCTGGGTTTTATTCTCACAGCAACTGAGGGAGCTGAGCAGTGTCAATGAGGCTCGAAGGAGGCTCAGGGATTGGTGAACTGCAAGTCAGAGGCTGACCCAAGATTAGAACTCAATCTCCTGACCCCAGGGTGCGGTCACCTTGCCTGGTTTTGTTTCCTTTCCTTCTGAAGCATGCAAAAGGGTTTCTAGGGTCACATATTGGAAGAATGGCTCATCAAGAGTAAAGAGAAATTATTCAGATTACATAGATGAACATTCCACTGAGAGGGCAAAAGGAGCCAGTCCTGGTCTGTGTCATCTTACAAGTAAGAGACATTTAATGCACATGATCAAACTAACCACCCCCTGCACTCTGATTTCGAAGTCTGAAGGAAAGAGTGGCGGATAAAGCAGCAAGTTGTGAGGCACATATGGCTGCAATAAAGCTCAGAGCGCAGATACATCCATTGGGTCCCGTCTCATGTCTCCCTGACCCCCAGCCCCACCATTCTTCTGTGTTCAATGGACAACGGTCCATGTCAGCCATCTTTAAGAAGCTGCCGGCACCAAGGGCAACTTGAAATCAACCCATCAGAAACGGAGAATAGAGCCACTGGCACTGGGCACCAAGGAACTTTTCCTTCAATATCATTGTTTCAAGCTTTTTAGTCCTCTCCAAGGCTCAGAATTTCTCTCAAATTCCCCGGTTAAGAAGACAACTGCAGACTTTAAATATATACTAAAATAACAGTGTACAAGTGTAAGCTGAAACCACATTCTCCCTGAAAGAACTGACAACATCACTGGCAAAGTTTCTTTAATTTCCTAGGATTAAAAACCAAAAGAACATCAATTAGATAGCATCTTCTAGTTAGAAGATCTCTCTCTGATTAAGAAGGGAATTGATGTGAGGAAATAAAGAATGTCACATATAATTGATCCCCTCACCTCAACCTACTCCCCAGCCCAATATGGATGTTTTTGAGATTTCTTTTTGCCTGATCTGTTAAAGCCAGCATGCACGCACACATGCACATACGAACACCTACACGGGTGCATTTAATTCTGAATTGTAGAGTAATTTATTCTTTTCCAGGTGCCCTGGGTCATAAATGAATTCTCTGTTAATGTAATGTCTTCCCTGTCCATGAAGATAGCGCCTATTTTTTGAGGCATGACCACATGAAACGTAAGGATATAAAAAACAATCTGTCCTCACTCTCGAGGTAAAAGATAATTCAGGAGAGAAGAAAGTTCTCCTTTAGCAGAGGAGATGTAAGTGGTTTCCTGACGAACGGCTGAAATAGCCTGCACTACCATGTTCTCTGACCACCTCTCTCCTCCTGCCTCACACACCTAGAAATAGACATCGGGTCCTGTGTGAGGAAAGACTGTGAATTTGCCTTTCTCCCAGAAGGGAGGGGGAGTAGAGAAAGCTGTTCCCCTTCCTTCCCAGCTCTCTCCCTTGCTTGTGTGCATGCTCACCAGATGGTGTGAAGCCGCAGGTTGGAGGGAGATAATAAACCCAGAGAATACTGCAGTCTGCGGTTATGAAATGACTGACTTTCACACAGGGACATGTCAGTGGCTCCCTAATTAATGGTTGGAGAACTGGAAGAAGGGAGGAAGAGATAGCGCCAACAAGCAGCTGGAGCCCTAGGTCCCTTCCAACCCCAACATCCATGCCCCTTCCAAAGAGCACCCCCTGCCCCTTTGCAACCAGCAGATATACCCCATACAGCACACACAGCAGGCTCTCCCCCTCTCTCTCTTGACTGAGAAGGAAGTCCCAGCAGAGCTAAGCAGCCTGAGGCAGTCACAAAGCAACTCCCTCCTAACTGACAAGCAGCATTTTGTCAGCATCTTATTTGCAAAGGAAAAACAATAAACCCTGGCTCACCCTGCACTGGGCCCCCATGACCCCAGAAGGTAGAGCGAAAGCAGTGAGGGCAGCTATTCTGGCTGGGCACGGTATGGGCTTTCTTCCTGGCTGTTATTTGTTTTCATTTTATTGCTGAAAAGGGGCTCAGAGAAGTTGGGCCAATCACTGCTTCTGTCAGGGCCTCCTGTTTTTAATCTGTGAATAGAGGACAAGAGGACAAGGCAGATTAAGGTGGTTGCAGGTGTATTCTGTGACACTCTTCCATCAAGAAATAGGGGCTCGGTCCTATGGCCCTGAATCTAAGAGGGCTCTGTGTCTGCTTGGCTAATCAAGTAACACGGAAATGATGCGTTGCTGGTTTTCAGGGTCAGGCCTTAAGAAACTGGCAGCTCCCACTTCTCATTTCTTAGAGGATTCTCTCTGGAAGCCCTGATCTTCCTTGTGAAGAGTTTGACTTACACGGAGGCTCTTATGCTATGAGAAACGCCAAGTTAATAATACAGAACGGTTGGGGGAATTGGGGGTTGGAAAAAGATTGGAAGGATGGAAGGTGAGAGATGTCTGGCCAGCTCTCAGCTGAGGCCCAGGAATCGCAGAGTAATTACAGGCCACTCCCTTTGTGCCCTGTCTGAACTTCTCCGCACAGAATCATCAGACATAATAAGATACTTGTTTAAGCCTCTAGGTTTGGGTTGGTTTTATGTTGCAATCAGTAACTATATATAATATAGGGATCTATAAAAGCCCTTCTAGCCCTCACACCTGATTTGGTGATCTTCACGCATGCCTGTAATGTCCTCACTAGGTCAGCCGAGTCCAGAAGTTAGAAGGGCAAGGTGCATGCTTATGCTGGACCCTCGTCATCTGACTCTTCAGGATCGATCTCCCCACTGGACTTGAAAGACAGAAAAGGCAGTGGCCGAAAGAGGGGAAAACCTCTTTGAAAACGGAGCAATGCAAAGAGAGACAGAGCCAGGGAAGGAAAGCAGCAAGGACTAATGACATCATTTGACTCTTTATCAAGCCAGCGCTACCCATGAACTTTTTAGGGACACAGTCAAAAGTCATATTTTGTTGAAGCAAGTTTGTGTTGATTTTTCTGGAACTTTGTTGCTGGTGAAACTCCTAACTACCAGCAATGGGAAAGGGCTATCACTGACCCTTGACCTTTTTCCATTTCTAAACAGTCATAAGTGATTTAAAAAGTAAGTCAAGGAATAAAAAGACATACAGGAAAGTTTTTAAATATAGCAAGGCTCTATCTTCTGGTCTATAGAATGAAAATCTTAATTTGCATTACAACTGGGGAAGGAAGGATCCCAACCTCCCTAGGATTCTGTAACTGTAACTCTTCCGAAGTAGTCACTGTCACCTGTAATCACGAGAGGCCAGAGGTGAGCCGGCAGGTTGGAGTTAGTGGCCAGCTAACCAAACTATCAGGCAAAGCAGGGCAAGAAATGATACACCAATGAGACTGTAAGTCTGCAGACGATGCCACTAACTGAAACTGTGACCATAAAATAAAACACTAAGTGATTATGTTGGCCAAAGACTACTTGTGAAAATAAATATACTACATTCAATAAAGAAAGAAGAGAAGAGATGTGGTATGAGTGGAGGAGACAGAAATCACGAATAAAACGATCCAGAACCTGAGGAGGACTCCAACTGAGTCCTGATGCTTTAATCATCCTGTCTCCCCTAAGACTAGGAAAAAACTCAGGCAAACTGTCCGGAGTCACATAGCATGTGGCTGATCAGATGCAGGCTCTAATCACAGTTGGGCCAGGCCAAAGGATAGCAAAGCCTGCCAATTACCCAGGCTCTTACTGGCCTCTTTGCTCAGCAAACTTCACCCCCCTCAAAAGCTACTTGACCTTACCTTGCACTTGTGGCTACGGCCAGTTCTGCAGGAAGGAAGCTTATCTGCATCAGCTGTCATCAACCATTCCATTCTGGCCTGGCAGGAACAAACCTGCCCCTGACATTATCAATAATGGAAAACACCCCTGCCCTGTAGGCAGCCATCAAGGCCATCTATAACCAGCTGAACTGAGCTAGGACAGCGACTCCAACAGCAGGATGCAGGCCAGCTGTAGCCTTCACATTATATTAGAGACACACAGAAAATTCCAACAGAAAAATAAACTGTATATCAATAGTACTTAGATGGATGATGCTTACGAGTGGAGCAAGGTCTTAAGATTTAGCAGAAAGGCTAGGTGAAGAAAAAGGCTAATAACTGTCATCATGAAATAAATCACACGACCAAATCCTGATGTTCTGGGCCCAGGACTACTCAGGCACTCAAGAATCTCAAAACCACACAATCAGGCCTGCCTCTCTCTCTTTCTTAATCCACAGAGAAGATGCCCTGACGTGAGTCCCTAATATGAGTCAGGAAACCTGGATCTGAATCCCACCTCCGTTCCCCACCTGAGTCTCCCTGGTAAATGGCATCTTCTGACTCGACTTCTTATCTGGAAGATGGAATAAACTAGAAACACCTGAACCCCAAACCTAAGGAGCAAATGCCCGGGACCTGTGGGGCATTTCGGTCATGCTTATCCTTGTACTTAAAAATGCAAAACCGACACTGAAACAGGCAAATCCAAAGACAGTTTCTCAAAATATATTACTTCCAAACTGAGAATGGTTTCTTGTGCTTTCTGGGACTCTATACCTGTCTCCTTCCAACCCGTGTGGCCTGCTTGGCCATCACCAACGTTAGAGCAAATGTGCAACAAAGCTTCTCAGCCAGACACCAGCTGGTTTTCATCGGAAATATCTCTTAGTTGTAAGATGGGGATAAAGACCTTTACTCTGCCAAGTTCAGAGGTTATGATGAGGCCATCGATGAAGATTATGAAAATGAAAATTTCTGACCGTAAAGGTTCAACTCACATGGAAGGTGGGCACATCTGTGAAGGCAGGGCCGAGCCCATCAGTCTCCATATAATCCACTCTCCTCCCAGCCTGCCCTTGCTGACAATTACCTAATGCGAAATGTTACAAATACTTTCAGATTGAACATATGGAGGCCTATTAGAAAAGGACTGATACTAACTTGTTAAAAATGATGGTTACCCAGGGAATGAAAGGACCTACTGAATATGGATTGCTACTGTCAAAAATCCTGGTGAATGTGCAGCCCATATTTCAATGTTTCAACATCTCTCTCCTGAGTATGTACTGTTTAGCAGGCACTCAGCCGGATGCTGGGGAAACAGTAGTAAACAGGAAAAACACAGAGCTGGTCCTCATGGGGGACTGATTAGCCTGTATGAAGAAGTGACATTTTACAACAACTAATGAACAGGAGAGGTACAGACAGAATAAAATTAAAAAACCTCGCCTCGCCTGTGGAGTCAGGGAAGGCAATCACAAGAATAAGGAGAGGGCAGAGAGAGCATGTTCCAAGGTCAAGTACCTCAACAGGCTAAAGGATCTCCAAGGACCCAGAGGGGAGAGCATGAGGAGGGTGGAGGCTGCAGATGGGTTGTGAAAGTGGACTGGTGGCACCTAAAGCCTGGTCCATGGCGATGATTTTTAAGTGAATGATCATAGGAGCCATGGAAGGTGTTCAGCGGAGACAGAACGTGATGGGGGACACTGTGTGCGTTGTGGGGAAGGCAATTACTTGGATGCTCCCTGGGTGGTTCACAAGGCACTCGGTAACTGGCACTCCAGCAACTAGGAATACCCCTGGGTACTAGATAAAGACGTCACAGACGTCACAGGGCGCTGAAACGGAAAGAAAAACAATCAGAGTGGTAGATGGAGGTAGAGCTGAACTAATTTCAGACATACTGCCAACGTTCCTCTCGTTTTCTTTTTTCTAATCACGATCTGAGTTTGTCTCTCTCATAACACCAAGGTGAGAGAAGAATCCTTACCTAGCGTGCTGGCTGTTTGGGTTTGGATAAAGGAAAGTTCACTCATTTATTACTCAAGGCTTCATCGGTTTCCAAAAAGCATTTGACACAATTTATAATAAAAAAGGTAAAGGAAGACAGACAAACCAAATATATCACAGGGTAAAAGGGAGCTTACCATTTGCCTTTCCATACCACCCCCTTAAGGTGGAAGGACCAAACGTTACAAAGCTCTGCCTTTATGGCTGAACATTTCAACACCAAGAAAAGAATTATGGATGAGGGCTGTACCTCCTAGGGCGATAAAATTAAGAAACAGAATCAGGTTCTAAGTTCTTTCTGGGCTCATCTCTGGACAACTCCCTCTCCCCATCAGGAGAGCAAAACAGAACAACAGCAAAATCACTAACTGGGAGCAGTAAAGATCCCACCCTCGGTCTTTAAGAACAGAGGCCACAGCCAAGGTTTCATCCTCCTACACAACCACACACACACAGCCATTAGTGACGCCATTAGATTATGACCTCTGTTCCCTCTTTCCTTAGGAGGCCAGTATAAGTGATTCATTAGCTCCCGGTAGCTTAATCCAACAGACCCCCAAGTTGGCAATACTCAGCAAAGCCTCAAACATGAAATTCACAAGTTGAGAAGACATACACCCCAGGTAAATGACCAAAAAATCCTGCACCCCCTACCTAAACACTCCTATCCTGTGCACCATCACTGCAGGGAGTGCTAATGTGCTTCCCTCCCTACTCCCTCCAAAATGACACCCTTTCCCCCGGGCTCCACCTGCCTCCCCAACCTTGACAATGGCTAAAATAGAAAGGCCACTGAAGGAATACAATTACTGTGATTTGATTACATTAGACGGAAATACCTAAAGCTTCATCAACTACAGGTAGAATATCTAGAATGATAATACTCAGTAATTGGAAGAGTCCCTGGAAATCTCCCAAATTCATCATGCTTTAGCACACAAAAGAAAGATGCAATATTTATCTGATACTGGGGTGGAGAGAAAGAGGCTTCTCAAGCCAGAAATATCCAGTCTCAGGAGGTCTTCACACCCATCCCCCTCTACCTATGTCCCATCCCCAGCTCAGAGCTGAAAGGCTCTGCCTGAGGGATAGTGAGCCCAGCCCAGCCTTTTGCCCCTTCCCTTCTTCCCACCTCCTGTGAAAGCAGCCCCTGTGCCTCTTCACTGTTCTCCTTCTACTATCACTGTCCCCTGCTGTCCCCCCTCACTCCCAGGAAGCAGAAGATTCCCTTAGGACAGGACTTGTGCTCCCTTCAGCACTGGCACAATGCCTGCCCGACACACTAAAGGTATTTTAAAAGGTTTATTTTTTATTTTAAGTTAACATGAGAGTACAACCAGGTCAAAATATTTGAATTTGTTAGAGTCCCTCTTGTAGTTGTGACCCACACTCAAAAGGTGTGCCAAACACCCCCACACTGTGCCCATTCAGTCGGTGCCCATACCCACCTCCCCTATCCCCGTCCCTTGTTCTCCCTCCCCGCAACTTGCATTGAAATGAGTTTTTCTCCTGTTTGGGCATTTACTAGATCATCTACTGGCTTCATATTAGTATTGAGTACACTGGATTCTTGCTTCTCCATTCTTGTGATACTTTACTAAGAAGAATGTGTTTCCACTCCATCCAGGATAATACAAAAGATGTGAAGTTATCGTCTTTTATGGCTGAATAGTATTCCACAGTATGCATAAACCACAATTTGTTAATCCATTCCTGAGTTGATGGGCATTTAGGTAAAATATTTATTGATCCCCAATAGAAATGAGTGGTGTTATCTACCCAAAGACAGAATGTTCAGAGCAGCATTATTCACAATAGCCCCAAACCAAAGCAACCAGGTAGTCCATCAAAACGGAATGGATAAAAGTCACTGTGTATTTATTCATACTCTGAAATACTGCACAGGAATAGTATTTCCTGATTTTTGTGTCAGATATTAATCTTTGGGATTCAGAAGTGAGGAAAAAAAAACATTCATTACACTCTTTCTCATTTAAAAAACTGTTTAATAAAAAGTAAATATTAAAGTGATATATTATTTACAAAGGTCTGTATCTTAAAGCAAATACTTCAATACAGAAAATGCTAGTGAACATCCTTAGTTTGTAGTTTAATAATATAACGTGAAGATCTCCTAGCAAGGTTAATAGCACTACTCAGAATCACATGTTGAAATTGACACTTAACACATTTAGCTTAGATCCAAAAGTTAGTATTTATTGGCAGCCACTCACAGGGGACTTGTATCAAGTGTACTGAGTGTATAAAAGCATTAATATTGTAGTTATTTCATTTTCAAAAATGACTTACCACTAGCACTGGAGAGGACCTGGAGCAAACATCTACAACAAGGCCAGAGCCACGAGCAAGGTGACCAGAGAGACTGTGGCCAGAAACACTGATCTTCATCTTCCTCCTCCCTGTAGCTCCTGCCCTTGCTCTCCACTTCATGTCTGTGTGTTCCTCCCAACCCATAATGTCTGTACAGTGACTGCCAACCTTTAATTACCATAGGAGAATTATAATATTTTCACATTTTCCTGAGTAATTTCTCTCAGGATTATGAAAAACATAGTTCCTGAAAAACACTAGGAAGAAATTCGCCCATGGAAATAATACCAAAGAAAAAGAATGGGGTCGGGCACAGTGGCTCACACCTGTAAGCCTAGCACTCTGGGAGGCTAAGGTGGGTGGACTTCCTGAGCTCATTGGTTCCAGACCAGCCTGAGCAAAAGAGACCCTTCCCCCATCTCCCCTACCCCATCTCTAAAAAAAAAAGAAAGAAAGAAATAGCCAGAGGTTGTGGTAGGTGCCTATAGTCCCAGCTACTCAGGAGACTGAGGTTGGAGGATTACAGCTACTCAGGAGACTGAGGCTGGAGGATTGCTTAAATCCAAGAGTTTGAGGTTGCTGATGAAAATCAGAACAGATAACATTTACTGATGCAACAAAAGTCCCCACAGCACTTGCTTAGTGTGGGGGCAAGAAGAAGTGGATGGGAAGGACACAGAAGCCTGATGGAGTGCTGGAAATTTCTACATGGAGACCTGGGTAGTAGTTACGCAAGTGTACATGGGTTATTATGAAAGTTTTGAGATACACAAAAATCAAGAAACGTAAAATCTGCGTGCACAAAAACAAATGAAGCCCTCCCAGCAACACCAATAAGCCAAGGAAGTTGAAACTTGCACACGTGAATCAGAAAGGACGTTGTGGACTATGTCTCTTACAAGTGAAATAATGGACCATAACACAGTGACTCAATATTTTCACAGTGACCCACTTATACTATGCAAAACCTTATTGAGCTGAACACAAAATTTTTGCCCTTTATCAACCCAAATTTGTACCTCAGTTTAAAAAAAAGAAAAATATTTATTGAATGAAAGCCTGAATGAATCAATCAATAAATAGATGGAGCCAGAACTAGAATCAAGGTCTAGTTCCTAGAGCCCTATCACTAAGTTTCACACAATATAATACTTAAGCAGATACACTAATGAAAGCTCAAATTTGGCTTACGTTTAAATAAACAAAATAATCCACCAACAAAAATTTACTCCACGAATCCCAGTTTCCCCAATCCAGCTCTCTATCCTAAAACACTTACTTTATTATACTATACGGTCTAGTTGCCTATCTAGAGTGTTTCTGTTAAAACACTCTTTAAGATAACTTTAAAATGCTCATTATCGCTAACCATTAGAGAAATGCAAATCAAAACCACCCTAACCCCACCCAGTAAGATTAGCACACATCACAAAGTCCCAAAACTGCAGAAGCTGGTGTGGATGTGGAGAGAAGGAAACACCTTACACTGTAGGTGGGACTACAACCAATACAGGCTCTGTGAAAAGAAGTATGGAGAATCTTCCTCAAAGAACCAAAACAGACCTTCCATTTGATCCTGCAATCTCATTACTAGGTATCTACGCAGAAGTAAAAGAATCATTTTGCAATAAGGACATTTGCACTAGAATGTTTATTGCAGCTCAATTCACAATCTCCAAGATATGAGAGTGCCCATTAACCCATGAATGGATTAATAAACTGTGGTATATGTACACCATGGAATACTATTTAGCCACAAAAAAGATGGCAACTTTATATCTTTTGTATTAACTGGGATAGAGTTGAAGAACATTCTCCCTAATAAGTATCACAAGAATGGAAAAGCAAGAATCTAATGTACTCAATACTAATTGGAAACTACTAAATGAACAACTATGTGCCCACACACAATTACATTCAAGTGGAGAGAGGGGGAGAAGGGAGAGGAATTGGTAAGCTCTCCCGTAATGGGCACAACGTAAGGATATATATACAGCACACCTCCTGGGTGAAGGGCTCAACTACAGCTCGGTCTTTACCTAACACATGCAAAGAATGTAACCCAATTGTTTGTACTCTCAAATTAATCTGAAATATAAAAAAATAACAACTTGACATGGCTCTTGTCTGGGCTGGTTAGCCTCTGCCCCTCTATATTGACTTTCTCCCCACTCTGTGCCCTTGAAAGCTGACCTTTATGGACTGCAGTCACAGGCTCCACTGCCTGCTAGCTTCTAGTAGTAGGATCCAGCCAGTGGGGTTAAAATCAAAGAAAGATCAGAAGAATTAAGGAATATAAGCTTGAGGCTGTTTTCCTCAACTAACCTCTCAAGGTGTCCATCTCTACCAATTTCCTTCAGTTTCAGAAACCTGTCTCCCCCCGTCCCATTAGCCCAAAAGATGCTTCACAGTCACTTGCAGGGTGTAGTAACCATCATGGTGGTTTCCCTTCATCCTGACTGTATCTTTGTAAACTGTCTCTATACAAAACCCCTTCCACTGACCCTATTCGGAGGCGCCACTTGTTTCTTACTGGGATCCTGAGCTGTTGGATCTACAACATAAAAAGAATGTGCTGCACCATGTTTATTGCCTCCATTGCAGTTTTTTCTGAGACACTATTTGTTACTTATTGAATACATTATCCATACAGCTATTCCCCTCCTCTTCAAATGTCAGCTTCATGAGGACTGTTGAACAGTTCTCAAATACAGTCTACTGGCTGATCTCAAATTTTACAGTACAAATCCTTTTAAGAAAGGAATTTGGTCTGTTAAGATTGGGTCCAGTTTAGGGTCACACTTGGAGGGATCCAGAGTGCCACATGTGGCCTGGAGGCTACAGGTTCCCCACGCCTAAAAGATACCCAGCTGCTTGCTGAATGAATGAATGAATGAACAGATGGATGAATGAGTGGATATGGTAAAATAGCTGGTGAAATTAAAAAGTCAGAAAAAATAACACAAATTAGGATTACCATATGGGCATGTAGAGAAAAGGTACTAAAAGAACATAAAGCCTGAATTTTTATTGTTGTTATTATGGAAAGACTGTGAGTGGATTTTTAAATTTTAATTTTTCATTAAATTTTCTGTGTTTACACAGCAATAATACTTTGAAAGAAAAAGGTTTGGTATTACTGAAGTCTAGAATGAAAATGAAAATGTAGCACATTTGCATCTACATATTTTATGGATATGCAAATGGATGCTAAAATAATTTTTTTCAAGAGATGACCAAATGATTAAATATTAAAATTGGCTTTCCCCTATAAATAGCTGTTAAAGAGTAAGATAGATTTCCACTGAGCTAAGCAACCACTTGCCTAACAAAGTTGCAATAATCATGTTCAGACAAGTCAGATGGAATCAAATGAGGTGTGAATGGGGCACAGTCCTCACTTCATGGCCCTCATTGTTAACTGTCAGTGTAATTCTTACCAAGCAAGGGACAACATGGTCACAGGAATTTTTTCACGCTTAAATTCAGAGACCACTAAACTAACAGAGAAAATGCTCCTAGACCAGTGGTTCTTAACCTTCCTAATGCCGCGACCCTTTAATACAGTTCCTCATGTTGTGGTGACCCCCAACCATATTTTTTATACATATTTTATGGTTGGGGGTCACCACAATATGAGGAACTGTATTAAAGGGTCACAGCATTAGGAAGGTTGAGAACCACTGTCCTAGACAGATGCAGAAGACTTCGGTACAGGTCGCAGCCCAAACAGTAAGTAGCGGCATGACCCAAAGCAAGCTGTTCCACTCTCTGGACTCTGCTCTCCTCACGTGTAAAAGTCAAGGGTCCTTGCCAAACCACAAATCCCTACAGTTCCTACATTTCAGGCTCACTACCTCCAGCACTAGGCATCCGATGACAAAAGTGGAAAGTCAGTAGATCAGTATCACTCCTCATGTGTCCCCCAGGTGTGGCCCAGCGCTCTCACCCTGAAACTCACTCCCTTTGTTCTCTCTACCCCTCCTCTAAGAATGGCTCCACCAAGCATTCTTGGGCCCAAGATGGAAATCCACCTGTCATCTTGGATTTATTTCTCCCTTTCTCTTTTACAACCCACATCAAAACACTAATTTTGCTCCTTTCATCTTCTCATTATGCCTTGAGTCTGTCCAGTTTTCTGCAGAATTGCTGCTCTTACTCAAGCTCAGGCTCCCACTGTGTCACTCCTGGATAGGCCCAACACACTCCTAATCCTAACTGTTCTTCCTTGTGTGACCTTTCAGTCTGTTCTTGGTGGCCACAGTGGTCTCACTAAAGTGCATTTCACCTCCTTAAGGCCCTTAACTGGCAAATGCCCAGGTTTAGGACAACATCATATATCTGAGGCTCTTCATTATCCTGCCCGCCACCTCCCCATTCACTCCTTAGTCTTGTCGTGCTAAGCTACCTGTGGCTCTCCCAAGAGCCATCTTTCCTTGGGCTCATTCATGGCCTTTGAACATAATATGCCCTCTGGCTGCAATGCTCTTTCTTTTCCCCTCCTTCCTTCGTTGTGGTCTGACTACTTCCTTCCACTGATCCTATAGGCTCCAGCTGTCTCTCAAATCTTTCTTAGGGCTTCCAAATAGGTAATGCTCATGTTCTCACAATACCTGAAACCTTGTTCATGCCAGTCCCACTTCTTTACTCCACAAGTCAATGTCAAAGCTTCCATGGCCGCTGTTGTCAGTGACACTGCAGGTGTCTATCGCACTATCCTCCACAAGGCCTCATGCAGAGGTCTTCCCAGGGTCTATGTTGTTTATCTGTGATTGTATAATGAACATACATGTTATACAACATTGATCTGTAATTACTCAAATGTTTGCTCAAGACATCTAGCTCCATCCTACTCTACATATTGTTAGAACAAAAATAGTAGTGTGTGCAATAACAACTGAGTGACACCAATCTACTCAGACTGGGGCTGAGGATCTGACAAACTCACATCCAGGTCTGCTGGATTGGTGCGTGTCACATCTAAATCTAGCGGACATTTCGTTATCAGAACTTGAAAGGGCCAAAGGTACAAGTTGTTGGAACTGGAGTGCCCAAATAAATCATTACCCCTCTTTCACATGAACCTATTGTTGAAAAAGAAAAAAAAGAAGAAGAAGAAGAAGAAACACTGCAAGGTGGCATGATGGTGGGAGAAGGCAGGGATGTGGGAGCAACTGGCCCTGTGAAAAATCTTCAAGCAATTCTCCTGCTTATCCCAATTCCCAACACCCCAGTTGAAGACAGCCAACTAAATGACTCTGAAAGGCTTTCTGACTCTGTGGTGTATTACACAGTTCTGAGTTCTCTTCCCCCAGGCAAATTCAGTGGCAAAACTAAGTCACTTAAGAAGTGAACACAGAGGTATGCCTTTATAGACCTTTCTCCTACAGGGAAAATTGGACAAGAAATAAAAAGCTTAACAATTTCTTTGGCATCAGGTCTTTGCCCATAATCTTTTATAGAAGAAAGACTATTCAGCAGCCTCTTCTGGTCTACTTTGCCTAGTGGATTTTTTCATTAAAAAAAAAAAACAAAAAACAACTTTTTTTAATAGCTTTAAAAAAACATCCATTAAGCAAGTGAGGCCTTTGAAAGCCCACACTTCTAAGAACTATCTTGCAGAACTTACTGTAAAAATCCCAGGCCCTCTCTTCAGTCCCGGCTGCCAGGTTAATCAAGTGGCGGGCACTGTGTCCTGAAGAGCAGGGTCACTGTGGCAGCATCATTCTAAAGGAGGTAAAGAGGTGCCCCTGCCCGCCCCCTACACCCTACAAAGAAGACAGTTTGTAGTTTGAAAGTGACAGGATGAAGAGGGTCCAGCCGCCTGTCACTCTCAGCCAATATGCAGAGACAGGCTTAGCTGGGTCCACCGACCTCTGTCAGAAGGCCAGTGGTTCTGGAGAACAGTGAGAATAGCCTCCCCAAGACTGCTGTGTTCTTCCGTTTCCAAAATCACACTTTTATAGATAAAGGTTCAAAGTAAAGATCATATCAACTCTTATTTTAAATAATAATCACAACTCGGGGACAACCTATTACAGTATTTCCAATTCACAAGTTAATTACCTAAATCAATCCTCCTAAAGCAAAGATCACTTTAACCCTTATTTTACATAATAATCAGCATAACTCCGTGACCTACTAGAACATTTTCCGATTCATAAGTCAATTCCTAAATCAATCTTCCTAAACTATTTAAGATGAGCATCTTTAGGGTGGGAACTAAATTTACGAAACAAAAAGAATGAGAGACAGGAGGTGAAGGTCGCATAGGACCTAAAATGACCAGACCAGCTGTGTCACACCCGCCCTAGCCCGACTGAATCCATCTTATTCTCACTACAGCTGCTCTCAAGAGGTGCCCAAGAAGCAATGCCAAACCCTTCTGGCAGGCCTTCCTTATCTCTGCTTCTAAAGTCCACACGACAGGGCTTGGTTAAAGGTTAAGAGCACCTACGTAAACTGATCTCTGGGGATTAAGATGGGGAGATCTTAATCTCTGTCTCCACTGGTACTTGGGAGAGAGGAGAGTCCCAGAGTCCCAGAGAGTCCCAGAGCACATATGGCTTTCTTTAAGTCAATTCCACCAGCACTAGGGCTGGTCAGTGTAAACAGCTTTGAAGTGAAGTGTCAGGGTCCCCAAGAGGACTTTGAGAAGATGAGGAGGGGTGGGGTGCACGGATGTTCCCAGCATTCGCCAAGGGGGACAAAGCATTTAAGTAAATGCAGTGAGCAAGACAAACCCCCATTAAGCCTCGAAAAGGCATTTGCTGCTTTCTTTGTACTCCCACGTCCATATCCCTGTCTAGCCGATGAGTGAAGTTTTAACTTCTGCTGGAAAATAAGAAGGGATTGGAGAGCCTGGGCAAATAGAGGACCTCAAAGAAGACACCATTCATCAAGTGGGAGGGGGGACACAGGGAGGAGGAGCAAAGAAGTGGAGGCAAAAAAAAAAAAAAAAAAAATTCCTTAACTCTTAGGCAGGAGCTTGTCACTATTTTAGAGAAATTTCTCCCAAAGCCGATAAATCTTTAATTGATTAATGTCATAAACAATTAACATAGATTTGTATCGCAGAGACAATACCCACAGCAAGACAGCCTTTCAAGCTTTCCCTTAAAACCACAAAGCAGGCGGCTTCAGCACCTTGCCCAAGGCCACATTCTTCAAATGCCAAACCTCTGACAAGGGGAGGAGGGGAGAGAGGATGAGCTCAGGCTGAGAAGAGGAATGTTTCAGGAGACCTTGAGCTGGCACTACACCGGACAGGCCTGCCGGAAAATTTCTTGCCTCACTAACCGCTACCAAGACACTTCACAAACAACAACCAAAATCTACTATTGCAGGTTAAGTTCAGAAGCAGATCCAGGGATGGAGATGGAGTATGGGGTTCATGACGTTTATCAGATGATCAACTCCTGGGCAGGGAAGAGGAGGAAGCAACTCAACGAAGCCTCTGCAGGGCACCTGCAGTCTGCTGAGCCTTTACACACCTATCTTGCCCATTACCAAGTAACTCCAGATTGAGAGCCACCAGGAGAGCATGGCCTTGGGTGAGCAGCTTTCTGCACAGACCCCCACACCCAACCTTCATGGAGCCAAGAGCCAGCGGGAGGTTGTCACTGCCTGCAGCTGGCTGCAAGCCCTCTTTCAAGGGAGCCTGGGTGCCATAGCTCTGCACTCATCACATCCACCTGTTCCAAAAAGATAACCTGTCTTTATATTTATGGTTAACTTTTAAGATGAACAGCTTGTTCTGTTACTGAACATATATTAATATGAATAAAATAACAAACCCATAAGAAAATATTTCCATTTGTCCCTTAAAATCATTTGACAATAGTTCTTCAAATTACAGATAAATCAACTGCAAGAAAATGGTGTTCTTCCCCACATGCTGAATATCAAAGAAAAATATCCATCTCTGTATACAATACAGATGTACATATTTAGATAGAGGGTTGTCAGGATGTTCCCCAAAATGTTCGGGGTAATTATTTGTAGATACTCTGAGTTCAGAAGGGTTTTGCTGTTTTCTTAAAAGCTTTCGGTATTACTTGCATTTTTTGTAGCAAGAATCTATCTTTATAAACAGATAGAAAAATGAAAACCACAAAACAAGCATCCCTTGTCCTCTCTGCAGGACTTCTGTATCCTCCTCATGAATCTGGGAGAGAAGCACCATTATGGAGAAGCAACCTGAAAAAGTCACCAGCAGAGCAGAGCCTAATCCCTGGACGTGCCGTACCTCAGTTTCCCCGCATGTCAGCTGGAGGAGGGGAAGCGAGGTCTCCAAGGCTCCTTCCAGCTCCCTACTTGACAGCTCTAAGACGAACAGCAGCCACCTCCCCTCAATCATTACTTTTGAGATGAGAAGTTAAATTCAACCGACACTAAATGCCCTAAACCAATGTGTAGATTTGCTATAAGGAAATTGTACCGACAGCTGTAAAGTTTGAGCCGTCTGCCAGTTACCAAAACCCTTCTGGGGAAAAGCAGCCTCTCTGCCAAGTCTTTGCCGCTGAAGCTGCTGAAGCTTGTGTTACACACTGATCAAACCGGAAAAATGCACATTTGTACCTGTGGGGGCAAATAGAGGGAGGCCTCCAGAGAGACCTGGCAGCACTGGCCAGTGGGGATCCACGGTGTCAGGTGGTAAACACGCGGGCTGCAAAAGTTAGCACTGAAAGGCTACACACGCCATGTGACTAAAACAAAGCGGCATCAGTGTTTGTTCTTGACCCCACAAGTCCTGGGCTCTGGCTGTCATCCTCTGTGACATTTACATCTTATCCTAGCCTATAAGCACAGAGACCCACAGGCACTGTGAGCCAGAAAAGATGATACTCCTTGCTTCTCCCACGCAGAAACTCATTTCCTAAAGAGAATGCTTGCTTACCCGCTCGCCTTTCAGGACTCTCAAATGCCTCTGAACTCCATCTGAGCAAGGACTGTGTGTCTCATGCAGGTAGGTGCCTCCAGTGCCTACCCTACTCGTGAGTCAAAACTACTTAGCTTCACAAGGACACGTGTTAACACTTGGCACGAAACTGGAATCAATAGTTATTAAACAAAATGAACAGATGAGTGAGTGCATATGCTCCTTGGCTAAACGCAATGACACCAAAGGGGTTAGAAAACATTAGGCTGCACTCGGAAACCAGGCAAAAGGCAGGCGGGCATGTCCTTTCAGTACCACATTGGGGTACTGTCTGAGAGGCATCTCCAAGGATTATTTGACTCTCTAGGAAGTGTCTCTGTGTTTGACTCGGTATTTAACACTAAGTAGCAGTCAGACTTTATGAAGTTACGTGTTGACTCGGCAATGTTCAGATTTTTATCCATCATAGATGTATATGATTATCTCTGCTTACAAGAAAAGAAATTCCCAAATGTTATTCTTTTATTGCCCTGGAGAACATTAGCCAGTTTCATACCTAACCTGGCAGTCTGATTCCAATATTCTTCGGTGCCTATCACTCACTACACAGTTCCTCAAATGCTCTTTGAACCAGCTTTATCTTTCCTACTGGCTTCCTCATCAATAAGTTAAATACAACTTTGATATGTGCTCACTCTGTAGGAGAGTGAAAAAACTAACAAGTGATAAACAAAGAGAAAAGAGAAACAAGAAAAGAAGATCTAGTTGGCAGCCTAGCACGAGAGTAAGACCTACACATAAACATTGACATTCAGCCTACACAAGACGGCGTGGGAAACAGATATGAAGAACTGCCGAGAGCAGCTTCTTAGTTTGTAACTAGGGTCAGTATTTATGGTCCAGGATACAAATCCTTGCCCGCTCCTTACAAGGAGGAAGAAAAGGAAGTGATCTATTAGAACAGGCGTCCTCAAACTACGGCCCGCGGGCCACATGCCGCCCGCCTAGGACATTTATCCGGCCCGCCAGGTGTTTTTGCCACCACTGCCTGTCCTGCTTAGCAGCCAACTCATCCCGGGGCCCACAGTCCAGCCCTCCAATGGTCTGAGGAACGGTGAACTGGCCCCTATTTAAAAAGTTTGAGGACCGGCGTGGCACCTGTGGCTCAAGTGGCTAAGGCGCCAGCCACATACACCTGAGGTGGTGGGTTTGAATCCAGGCTAGGCCGCGAAACAACAATGATGGCTGCAACCAAGAAAACAAAATAGCCAGGCGTTGTGGAAGGTGTCTGTGGTCCCAGATACTTGGAAGGCTGAGGCAGGAGACTCGCTTGAGCTCTGGAGTTGGAAGTTGCTATGAGCTGTGATGCCACGCTCTACCCAGGGGGATAGCTTGAGGCTCTGTCTCAAAAAACAAAAAAAAAGTTTGAGGACCCCTGCATTAGAAAGTCCCTGGAAACACCACACAGTAGTTGTACCTCCGCTATAGTTTAGTGGGGTAAGCAGGAGGAAATTCCAATCTCAGGGTGCGTTTGTGATTTTAATACCAGGAGAGTCACTTCTTTCTGAATACAAGTCTCTAACTCCAGAGTTATGCAATTATTCAGCAGCTCCCTGAGTAGAGAGTTAATTCACCTTCATTTCAGCTTCCTTCATTCCCATTTTGAGGCATGCCCAAACAGAGGAGTCCTCTATTTAATTTAAAACATCAGTTCTACTAAAGCTGGTGCTGCTGCCTAGAGACAACCATCAGATCTGGATGAAATCACACAACCCTCTCAGGCTGGTTCTGTTTCTGTGGTTGTCTCTGGACATCTGAGACTCCTTGTCCATAGCAAAGGAGATGGACATGAGTCAGTGAGTCAAAACTACTTAGCTTCACAAGGACACATGTTGACAGACATGACAAGCTAGGTCTAACGTCATTAGCACGGGACACAGACCAGATAAGCCACCCCCTTACCTTTTGAAGACGCAGTCCAGTGTCCATGGAGTGATGCTGCATTGCTATCACTTACATTCAAAAATAACCATTGCTTCACTTCTCCCTATTCAAACATAGTAAATCACTCTTTGATTTTGCACTAATACTGTCTCCCTTTAAACTATGTGCAGTTGCAAGCTCAAGCAAACTACAGCAGTGTTGGAGATAGAGGTCAGTCGGGGCACATGGGTTTGTTGTTCCATCCTGGTAGAAGTCAAAATGATTCTGAGGCTGGAGTGAGACTCTTGGCCCACGTGTATATATTTACCCCTCCTCAGGACTGCCTTCCTCAAGACCCCGCCATAGTGCCCTCTACAGAAGAGGAGCTTGATAAATATGGGACGGATCTCTGAATGAGAGGACAAATCCAAGAATCACTCAGAGTGAGAGAAGGATGGAGTATTATTCCTAAGAGGCAAAATCTGATACAAAAGATTTAGTATCATGCAGGAGCCAGGCAGCCATTCTTCTGCTACACTGGCACGATGCAGACCTTTAAAAGATAATTATATATGTTTCTGGAAGATTGGTGATATTTGAGAATTGAGATAAGAACGATAAATATGACAAAGGGGACAAAAATCGGTTCTGTGGGAGAAATAAAATCACAGTAGCAAGGATTAGATTTGACTAGAAGCAGACTTCTGGCTGTCTTCAGGTACTGAAGGTAACTATAGTTGTTAGCTCAATTTAATTACTATCAATAAAACATCCACGGTAAGAGATCTGGATATAGACAACCTGCAGAAATTGCACATTGTTTAAACCCCTGGCAAGACACAGTCTATCATTTTTGTCAACGCGGCTTAATTAACAGTATTTCTGCTCTTTAGCCCCAGCACGTGCACTTTAGTTGGAAAGCCCAAATCTCCACCATTGCCAGAAAGAACATCCGCAGCGAAGGGTTTCAGTTCTATACTCATGAATAAATATCAAATGTATGACCTTTATCACCCCCTCTAGGCAAGGATTATTATAATGAGAATATGAGTACACACCAGGAAAACCCTGAAGTGAGAAAGGCCGTCCTAAAGGGAAAGGTAATTAAACAGACAACAGTCCTCCAGGAGCCCCAAGCATCTCCTTCTCAGAGGTCTTGGAAAGCACTGTCCTTCGCAGATGGCTCAGAATTAGTGCCGTCTACAGGTGAGACAGGAATAAGTGACATGCAGGCTGTCTGAGGGTGAGAGGCTCTCTAGTCTACCAGACCACAACGAGCTAGGACTAAGCCACCTCAAAGCTTCCTTGGAAGCTATAAATTCCAATTTTTAAAAATGGTCCTGACCCCACCATTGGGGGCAGCTGCTCTTGGGAATTCCACCTCTGTTTACAGTCACAAGCAGAAGACTAGTTCACACTGTGGACAATCCCCACACTGGACAAGTAGCTCCTTTTAATTATTTTATAAAACCTTTATTACCACCAGGAAAGTTACTTTTATAGTTTTATACATGGTCTCAATTTTGAGGATCTGAATTTATAAAATGCTTTCACATAAATTGATGAGTTCTTAAAAGTATTTCTTTTGGGCTCGGCACCTGTGGCTCAAGTGGCTAAGGTACCAGCCACATACACCTAAGGTTGCAGGTTCAAATCCAGCCTGGGCCTGCCAAAACAACAATGATGGCTGCAACCAAAAAATAGCCAGGCATTGTGGCAGGCACCTGTGGTCCCAGCTACTGGGAGGCTGAGGCAGGAGACTCGCTTGAGCCCAGGAGTTGGAGGTTGCTGTGAGCTGTGATGTCATGGCACTCTACCCAGGGGGACAGCTTGAGGCTCTGTCTCAAAAATAAAAATAAAATAAAAAGTATTTCTTTTGCAGTATTTCCAAATATACACTACAGAAATAATACCACGGATGCCCAACAACAAGGTTCAGCAAGCCTTGACACTTGGCCCCATCTCCTCCAGCTTTTTAAATAATAAACCACAGGAACAGCTATTCCTTTCCACTCTCTGGTCATGGGGACGTGATTACTACCCTGAAATGTGTGGGAGTCACACTCAAACACATTTTCTTGTGTGTATCATGTTGTACAAGTCATTCTGAAGCTTGCTTTTCTAAACTTTATGTTTTGGGCCTTACCTTGTGTTGGAAATGTAACTCTGATTCATTAATTCTAATTGCTGTGTGCTATTTCATTTTGCAAAGTAATGTTTTACCTAAAATGGGGAAAGGGTACTTTGCCCAACTCTAAGAAGTCATCACTTAAACAGACATCCACATTTTTCTACAGAACTCTAGTTTTCTGAAATTAGAAGAAGACTGGAAACTGCAAAGTCTTCACACAACATCCCATCAGGCCGGGCATAGTGGCTCACACCTGTAATCCCAGCACTCTGGAAGGCGAAGGTGGATGAATTGCTTGAGCTCAGGAGTTCGAAACCAGCCTGACTCAGAACAAGATCCTGTCTCTAAAACTAGCCAGGCATTGTGGTGAGCACCTATAGTCCCAGCCACTCAGGAGGCTGAGGCAAGAGGATCTCTTGAGTCCAAGAGTTTGAGGTTGCTGTGAGCTATAATACCATGGCATTCAACCCCAGGGCGACTGAGTGAAACTCTGTCCCGTCCCCCACCCCCAAAGAAATCCCAATCCCATCAGGTTACAAGTTCAGGAAAGGAGAAAAGCTCCCACTCTCACCATTGTCTCTAAAATCTTCACTCCACAAACAGGGCCACCAATTCATGTAGAGAAGATGCGAAACTAAATTCCTTGGTTTCTTTAAGCTAAACTCAAATCTGGGAAATCTGCACACTAACCAGATATTTGATGATATCAGTGAATGTGAACTTTTTCTGAGGAGTGATAATGGTACTGTGGTTATGTTAAAAAGGAAAACGATGTTGTTTAATGTCTATAGAGTTTCAGTTTTTATCTGAACTCTCGAGATGGAGAGTTCTCGAGATTGATTGCACAAAAATATGAACATACTTCACACTACCGAATTGTTCACTCAGAAATGGTTAAGATGGTACATTTTATATTATGTGCATTTAACTTCGATTATTTTAAAAAGGAAAAAGATATATTTAGGAATAAATTATATGTCTAGGCCTTGATATTAAATAATCCAGGGTGTGGTAAGAGTTACAGATAAAACAAAAATTAGCTTTGAGTTGACACAACTGCTAAGGGGTCCATGGGGATTCACCACCTCAGTCTCTCTACTTTTATATGTTTGAAGTTCTCCGACACAAAATACTTGAAATAATAGCTTGGTCCAACCAAAACACTCATTACACTAGCAAGTCGTTTTGCTTTTAAGTAGAAATGAAAACAGCATTTTTTCTGGGCAGCACCTGTGCCTCAAAGGAGTAGGGCACTGGCTCCATATACTGGAGGTAGCAGGTTCAAACCCACCCCTGCCAAAAAAAAAAAAAAGTTTAAAACAGCATTTTTCCACATGCTACCCATCCTGAGATCTGCTTCATCTTTGCAGTTCTAGAGCAGATGTGTTTCTCAAACTTGAATGTGCATTTGAATCACTTTGGGACTTTGTTGAAATGCAGTTTCTGTTTAGGAGGGCTCAGGTAGGGCCTGAAATGATGCATTTGTAACAAGGCTCCCAGGTGCTGGTGCTGGTCCATGGATAGTATATTAAATTGCAAGGCAACAGGGGCTTAAGGGCAACAAGTATATGCAATGAAAGAACCCAGCAAAGCTTTACTTAGATCACTTATCTGGGGACTAGAAGGGAACCTACACAGGGATCACTAGTCATGTGATGGTAACCAAAGAAAGGGGGGTAGACCAAAAATCCTAACAATCAGGTTTATTCCTTCAGGACCACCTTATGCCTCTACACTCCTCAAATAACAATAAAACTTTACTGTCCTGACAAACACAGCTTCTAAATCTATTAAGTAATGACTAAACCAAAGAAACATCTCTAGAGGTCAAAGTTCAGAGGCTCAGGCAAGACTAGGGAATCATTAACATACCCTAAGAAAGTTAAAAGAACAAAGTATCTTGGAAAATCTAGTACATTTCATCTAATAAAGAAATGAAATTCATACCAGTATGCATGCTCCTAAACCATCATCACATTTCTGAAGAACCAAAAAAAGTATTTCTACCCATTAAAAATCTTATCTACAAAATATAGTTATTCTCTCCAATGTTTTATGTTCCTCAGGTTGACTTAACCAATCCCTGTCCTCAGAGATTGCTCTGTTCTCTGTTAGACTACCTGAACCCAGAGGATAGGGATTACAGCTGATGCTTCTTCAGCTGTTACCATACTATATCTGACAAATTAGTTCATGAACTTGTCCTAAGAAAAGTGCTACATACCTCACTGCTGAATATCACTACAGTCACCTTTGACATACTCTCCTTGGAAAGTTGTGCAATGATATCAGCACTTAGTCCACCCTTCAAAGCAATTTTGGAACTCTTTCTGGAATGGTCATCAAAGCTGTCAAAGCTATTACCCTGATGTCTTGAATGTCATCAAAACGTCTTCCTTTCAATATATCCTTTACCTTCAGGTCAAGAAAAAAGTTAGTGGGGGGCAGATAAGGTGAGTAAGGGGAGTCCAATATAGTTATTTGAGGGACCAAAAACTCCCTCACAGTTAGTGCTGTGTAAGCTTGTGCACTGTCGTGATGCAAGGACCATGAGTTGTTTGCCAAGATTTTCAGTTAAGATTTTCCTATTTCTCTATCAATGTTTACATGATCTGCTGCACTTCTCACAGTCGGCCAACAATTTTGACACACAACTCAATGAATTTCTTCAGTATTTTTGTCAGTTCTGCTCATTCCTGGCTGTGCTGACCTCTGTTCATCAGTGATGTTTTCCCTCCCTTCAGAAAAAAACGTTTAATCCATTTTCCGCATGGCATTATCCCAATAAACTTGGACTAACAGGTGTCCCTGATTTCACTTCTACGCTTGCCAAGTTTAACAAGAAATTTACAAATGTTTGTTTGTTGCTGTAATTCAAGCTCTGCCATTCTCCTCATGGCACAAATAAACACACAACAATAATGACCGCCACGGATGGCAGCTGTGGCTCAAGGAGTAGGGCGCCGGCCCCATATGCTGGAGGTGGTGGGTTCAAACCCAGCCCTGGCCAAAAACTGCAACAACAACAACAAAAAATAATAATAATAATAATAATGACCGCCACTCAGCAAGACATGCCACACATCAACATGAACACAACTGTAAGATACTGATGTGTGTCAAGGTTATGAAACTATCCCAAGTTATTTTTAAATCAAACAACTGCCAACGTAAGCCCATAGTGGCAAGTTCACAAACTTAATTGTCAGGCCTTGAATGATCACACAGCTCCCATTTATTGAGGCTGATTAAGTAGGAAGCAAGTACTAAGCAATTTATGTAAATTATTTCACTTAAAATACTTGTCTTTACTCACTAAATTCCTTTCCTCCTCACAAGGATTTTTCGTAAAATGATAATTCTTGCTTCTTTAAGTAGGGAAAGTTTCTCTTATAAAGGAGAAGAAGGCTCTATTCCCTCTTCCCTGGGAACTCCAGGTCCCAGCTATACCAAAAGGGGCATGGGGGAGCAGCTGAACCCATGCCCTCAGCATTCACACACGCTTGACAAGGTGCAGCCACTGCCAGGGCTATGGATGAACCCCCCCACAAGTCCCTGCCTTCAGCAAGCCTTCAGTCCACAGGAAAAGTCACTCGGCACAAAAATTATTCTGGTTTTTCTGTTTGTTTATTCATTTTTTGAGACAGGGTCTCACTCTGTCCCCCAGGCTAGGGTGCCCTGGTGTCATCATAGCTCACGGCAACCTCAGACTCCTCCGCTCAAGTGATATTCCTGCCTGGGGCTCCCAGAAGGCTGGGATGACAGGCATTAGCCATCACTCCCAGCCCAGAAAAATTATAATCTATTTATTATTCACTCAACAGACATAAACACAAAAATGTATTTAATTCAGAGCAGGGAGAGGGAATTCTTCTGACAAAATGGTTAAGAAGTTCTCTCTAAAGATGATTTGGGGGCGGGTCACTGGTTATACATGAAAAGGTGAAAACAGAGACTAAGGCACTGAAGCATGTGAACTGAGGCCAGTAAGCAGCTTGGAATGGCTGGAATGCAGAGACTCAGACTGCAGGAGCTCCTAAGAGAAAAGAATTCAATAGGCCGGTTACTGGGGGAGGCTGCTTCACCCTCAATCTCTAATTTTGCAATACTTAATTTTTGTACAATAGGTGTTATACTTTTAAAAAGTTTCATTGTGTCTAGACCCAGAGCATTTCCTTGAGACTGCAGCCTGTGGGAAATTATAAGACACGTGCCCAAGCCAGACACTCTTCTGCTCTGGCCCTGGAGTTTATCACCAGATGATAAAGAGACATTTAACATATACAGAAGCTTGTTCCAGGGTGTCTCAAGTCCAGGCCAAAACTGTCGCCCGAAATACCTAATGAAGAAGCAAAAAAACATGCCTCCAGAGTGCAAAGATGTGAAAAGTGTTTTGTGAATTATTTGCAAAGTGTGCAACGACATAGTAAAATATAATGGTAAAACTTTCCATTCACAATTAAAAATAACTCTTACCATATAGGATTAAACCCAGTCCCAAGGTTTCCAATAGAAAAGCATTAAGGTCCTGAACACCCACATCCAGAGTCAACACTCAGCCGAACAAAATAAAATATTAAAAAATGCCAGTCAGTAAAAAAGCCCCCCAAAATTCAAGGGGAGACTTCAGAAATGCCTTCTCTGTAAAGGATAGATTTCAAGAAATAAGAAATGTCTAATGTTATTTCTGACACTCCAGCCAGTCGGAAAAACAATTCTTTTTACTTTTATTTATTCCCAGAACATACAGACATAAGAGCCGAGAGCAACCTTTTCTTGACATCCTACTGGTATTTCTGGAGAAATAAACCCCCTGGGAATAAGTAACTGAAGCATATTCCTTCCTCCCTCGCAGAATAGGTATAAGGATCATTTTTAGGATATAAAAGTAGTTTGTTAACTACAGTAATGTGCAAAGGAACAAAAATTCTCACCACCATGTAGATGATCTATTTTCACGAATCACAGATGCCAGGGGAAATTCTCCACATAAAGAAAGGGACTAAGAAGATTTCTTCTGATGTGTTTAACTCAGTATACTCAGGGAAATCATGATTTGAGTGAACCTGGAAATTCGAGACATGAGAGCTGTACTTGTCCTTTAAAGAAAGCCCGGGTTTTATGGAGTGGCAGGCTTATCTTTTAATGCCGGATGGGGCAGCCTGACAAAAGGTAAACTGGAGCTTCCTGCATAATAATTTTGCAGGTATTGAAGAAGTCTGATGTAATCTGTTCTGCAAGTGATTATTACAGAAAAAAAATCCTTCCTATAAAGCTAACGGTTAGCATACCGTGCCTCTTCCAGACTGCACAGGTACAAACTCATAAATTCTGAAAGCCATGAAGCCAACTGCTTGTGCTATCTTATTTAAAAAAAACCTTTGAAACAAATGAATTTCAATAAAAATGATACATGCTATGAGAATATGGAATTAAGTCATAATGGCCATGCTCACGTCCTCCATGGCAGGTGGATGTTGATAAAAGATGTGCCTGCTTCCCAGTCCGTCCTGAGTATGAGGGGCACGCAGAGCAATGGGGAGACAGAGAATGATGGGTTTAAAAGTTAATAATAAAAACTGAAAGACTGTCGAGTGGGAGAAAAATGATGGGGACATCTTCCATCTTAAAGTTGTATTTCTAGAGGGCATTTTGATCATTTCTTAACAGCTTATCTCAGAGACAAGGTATACCATTCACGGGAAGATGAAACAAAGACTGATTTAAAATACCAACACATATCACATTCTGCCTGTGCAAAGTTTCTCTGAAAACTTTCCTGTCAAATTGACTGGGTGAGCCATTTTATCTCAAACAGGTAGTAAGTTCCTACCTCGTTAAACTCACTATCTCAGCACGCTCTCCAAATGAGGCAACTTAATCTTGGACATAAGACAAACACACAGGCCCCCACCTCCCCTTCACCACAAATCCAGAGGAGGCCTCGGTGGCAGGACCCGGCCAGCCACTTATTTACTGTCAGTAACAGGGGGGCTGCCATTGTATTTAAGTAACCACGATTCGCCAGGCAGTGTACTAAGAATGTTTTACTTAATTTAAACTTCACAAACACCTACAAAATGCCTCCTGTCAAGGAAGTTAAGACTTAGGGCAAAAGACAAACAGGAAAAGGCAGAACAGGGGTTCAGACCAAAGCACATCCAGCCCCAAAGACCTCGCTTTTCTCTCTATCCTGTCTCTAGAAGCCGCTGGTAAAATGGTATTTGGGCCTGGTGGTTCCTAACAGCCCTTCTAGAGCTGACACTATTATTTCCAGAATGTTCTAATGTACAGATTCCAGAATTTCATAAGTCTGAACTCATCTTGCTCTTGCCTAATCATTTGCCTCTAACATGCCCCTGACGGGAAGGGCAGGGATCAGAAACTGAAGCATGAAAGCAGCACAGGGCAGCTCTGGCACTGCCCGAGGAGCTCTCACCTCTGCTTCTCCCCATCCAGGGTCTCATGCAGGCGCTCTCTGGCGTCCTGCCAGCGCACTTGCCAGCGCACTTGCCAGTTGTGGGCTGCCCCTAGCCAAGAACAAAAATCACCCCCTAGCCTGGGTCCAGGTAGTAGTTTTAGAAAATAGCCTAGGACTAAAAACTGCAAACTGTCTGCCATGCTGATACTGTTTGACCTTTTCTGTATATTATCTCAATAAAGTCTGGAAACGCCTCATGTATTTGTTCACTTATCCAACATATATTCTGTACACAGGCCCTGTCCCGGGTGCCGGGACATAACATTAGCTATACTTATATGTGAATCGAAAAGGCTCAGGGAGGTTAGGGGGCTTGTTAAACCAGGTACAAAACGGCAGAGACCAAAGATGCAAGAAGTTCATCACAGGTTTAAAATGATAACAAGGTGATGATACTCTCAAAACAGCTCCAATACATCCCTGGCTCAACACTCAGCAACATATAACATGCTTTTATACTCAGGAGTTATCTCATCTAACTCATCTAATCTACAACTCTTTAAAAAAAAAATTCTTTCTTCCTATTTCCAAATGCTGAGTAATACAATAAAAGTAATTTTACCAAAAATAAGTCTATGTCCGTCACTTGTAACTTTTGATGACCTTCAAGTTAGAGGAATGAAACCCTTCATCATTTTATAACAAATTAAAACCTAATATGCCCACCTGTGAAGAAAGTGCCGTGACGGCTAGTCACCTCACAAGCAGCAAATATTCTATTATCCAACTAAGCCTATTTCTTAAGCCACCAATTTAAATTTAATTCAGCATACATTTACTGAATTTCTTCTCAGTACCAAGATTTATTTACTTTTCTTTGTTACATACAGGACACAATCCTAGGGATCTCAGTCTGGTAATTAAGTGGGAGACAGATAAAGAATATAAAAGAAAAAATACCAATCATGTCCAGTGTTAAGGGAACAGCTTGGTGCTGATAGGCAGATAAGCAAACCTCATAGTGTCACAATTTTTCAGGAGAAATCATAAATCCACATTTTTTATATGTTTACCTCAATTTTTAGACATTGCCATCTAATTCAATCACATATTTGTTTTTAATATAATGAAGGGCAAATAACAGAGGACTGCAAGACAAAGTCAGGCTGTAGCCAGTTGATTGATAACACCTATGCTATTATAATTAGTGTAACAGAAGGAGAATAAGAAAAGCAGCATTACAAAAAGGCTACTTCTAAATGGGTATTAGGTAAGAGAAGAACAAAAGGAGGGGATCTGCAAATCCACTGTCAGGAAAGATGCCAAGAGCCTCTCACCTACAGAACATTTTCAAGGGCTACTGTGATACCAGGACCACTGTGATACCAAATGAGGTTCTGATGACACTGTCAAACATGGTGCCTGGCACCTAGTCAACAGTCACTAAGTGTTAATGCTCTTATTATTATTGTGGTTATCAGGACAGGAAGAGCTCAAATGGGTCTGCCACACAAGGTGCATGACCTTTAGTGTACTCTACTTAACATCTCTACCTCAGTCTTCTCATCTGTAAAATGTGCTGGCACAGACCAAGCTTCAGAAAATGCCAGCTGCTATTAAGTCATCAAATATGAAATGCCTGCTCTCTAATCAAATGTCTACTTTTTTATATCTCAAACAAGCAGCAACACAATTAATCAAAGTATGCACCTATACTATCAAGACGGTTTTGTCATCTTAATGGTAGGTTGTGTATGCCAGCCGCAAAGAAGCCTGGAGATCAAGTGGTGATGAAATCACAAAAGGCACTTTCCATGGCTTGCTGAGACTTGAATATTTTTCCTTGCAAAAAGTGGTCTTAAGCCTGGAAGAAGTGGTAGTCCGTTGGTGCAAAATCTGTTAAATACCATGGATGACAGAGAGTTTCTAAATCCAGCTTCTATACTTTGAGTAGTGCTGTTTGTACAACATGTGGTCAAGCGCTACTAACCAAGATTGGCTGCTTAATCACAAGCATCCTCACCATTTCATCCAACTAGTTGCAGTAGACAGCTGCTATAATCAACTGACTAAGTTTCATGAGGCTATGGTGGATAATACGAGTGCA
The DNA here is from genome assembly GCF_000181295.1 of Otolemur garnettii. Lineage (NCBI taxonomy): Eukaryota > Metazoa > Chordata > Mammalia > Primates > Galagidae > Otolemur > Otolemur garnettii. The sequence continues at coordinate 4,251,010 of NW_003852455.1, read as the reverse complement.
GGACCACCAAACAGACACTATTAGCTTCTTTTCATGAATATTCAGTATTGGACTTTCCGTGCTTCATCTGTACCCAACACTTTTGACAAACACTTGGAATTATCAAAAAGAATCCATTTGTCTTTCTCCTCCCATTTCCCTCTTCTCCTCTCCCCCTTCCTCCTCCCTCTCTCTCTTTCTTTTAGACAGAGTCTAATTCTGTTGTCCAGGTTACCATGATGTAAGTCTACCTCACGGTAACCTCAAACTCTCGGTTCAAGAGATCCTCTTACCTTAGGCTCCGAAGTAGCTGGGACTACATGCATCCCCATAATACACAGCTAATTTTTCTATTTTTAGTAGAGACAGAGTCTCGCTCTTGCTTAGCCTGGTCTTAAACTCCTGAGCTCAAGCAATTCTCCTGCCTTGGCTTCCCAGAGTGCTAGAATTATAGGCATGAGCCACAGTGCCCAGCCCCCTAAAGAATCCATTTTTCATCACGCATCGTATAGAAATAGTTCACCTTTATGTTGTAACAGCAAAGAAAGGCAAGATTCAAGACAATGTCTCTTCTGATGCTGTTTATTCATTCAGAACTCACCTATCCCGCTTCTTCACCTTGCCAATTTGTTTCAAATGGTGTAATATCGTTGGAATAGTAACATCAATCCTTGCTGCTAATTCACCTGTAGGTTGAAATAGATACACTTCTACTACAGCTTTCAGCTCATTATTGTCCATCTAGCTCAGGTCACCCACGTGGCTCATTGTCAGGATTAAAACCACCAAACTGGGACTTCTCAAACCATCAACGTACTGTGCCTTCATTAGCCCCATCTTTCCCGAACACTCTGTTGATATTTCAAGCTGTCTGCGCTGCACTGGTTCCATGACAGAACTCATGCTTGAAAATAACATGATTTTTTTTACTTATCCATGGTTTCACAAAGATGGCTCTAAAAAAAAAAATTGAAAGATAATCACAAGCCAAAACATACATTTGAAAGAATGAGGATGTATCTTCACAATAAAAATAAAACAGGAAGTGTCAAAGTGAAATGTCAGAAATATTAACTGTCAAATTTAGTACTTATGGACATTAAACACTTCATACTTAATAATCCCTATTGTTATAGAGGTGATGGGAAGCCCCACCTAAAGTAAAATGTAATAAATAGGGGGGCTCTAAGACCTGTGGACACAAGCCAAAAGTTTTAATAAGTTATGTTCAAAAGTTTAATTCAATTTTAGGTTTGTTGTTTAATCCATCTGTACCTCATTTGGTTGGTTTATAGAATGGGGAAAAAAGACTTTGCATAGTTTAGGTATGAAAGCATTGCACACTATCATGTGTCCAATGTGACAATCATTAGCCCAAATATTAAGTATAAAATTTCCAGTCCCTGAAACATACCCATGAAGATCCCTAGAACAGTGGTTCTCAACCTTCCTAATGCTGTGAACCTTTAATACAGTTAAAAGGAGCTACAACCCACAGGTTGAGAACCACTGCCCTAGAAGCACATGTACCAGTGGTCTGCTTGTTGCCCTCACTTTAAGAATTATGCTAAAAGCCGATCTTCCATCTGATCCCCCAATCCCATTACTAGGCATCGACCCAGAAGACCAAAAATCATTTTACAACAAGGACATCTGCACCAGAATGTTTATTGCAGCTCAACTTCCAAGTCGCAAAAGCAACCCAAATGCCATCAAGGCAGAAATGGATTCACAAACTGTGGTATATGTATACTGCGGAGTACTATGCAGCCACAAGAAAAGATAGAGACTTAACATCGATTATGTTTACCTGGATGGAGGTGAAACACACTCTTCTTAGTAAAGTAGCTCAAGGATGGAAAACCATGCATCCAATATACTCAATACTAACAAGAAAGCAATATGTAAATAACTACATGCCCACAGGAAAGAAAAAACACAAGTACAGTCTAGCAAAGGGGAGAAGAGGACGGTGACTGACAGAATCTCACCCAACACGCACAACGTGAGGCTGTTCAGCATGACCCCTGAAGAGAGTCAGGGGTCAACTACAACTTGAACTTTACTTTAGAATTGAAAACAATGTAACCTAAACATATGTACCCTCATATTAATTTGAAAAAAAAAAAAAGAACTGTGCTAAATATTAACAACAGCTCCTGCCACTCATACTCATGTGGCCCATCTTCAGCTCCCAAAGGGCTTTCACACCCAACAGGATCACTGGTCCTCACAGTTCACATCATTTTGTCTTCATTTTAGAGATGATGGTTTAGAAACAGGCTCTTTGAATTCCTAACCCCAAGTTCATCCCCAAGTAACACCCCACCTGCCTGTAAATGTCAGGGAGAAAGTCCGGGGGGGCGGTGGGGTGGTGGTCATAATTTAGAAGTCGGCTAAACTGTTTTTAATTTTCAGTCATTGCTTATGAATATGGCCAGTACAGGCCAACTCAGGACTTTTAATACAGCAGTTGAAAAGCAGAACGTAGTTCCATAATTACCCTATTGTTTATAACCAAAATACACAATGGGCATAGAATTATGTACAGAGGGGGTGAAATTATATTAGACACCTCTGAACCTTTTTAATTATACTACTAAGAACCTTGGCAAATGAGCAGTGAGTATTAAAAGCAGATTAAGATGAATTTCCCTTTTGGTGTCCTACTTCGTTTGCACAACAATGCTGGGCTGTCACCTTCACGTACACTGCTCAGAACCCTCTTGTTACCATCACAGGTGCAGTTACACGCTGCTGAGCCAGCAGCCCAGAGCTGTCACATCACCAGTATCAGCAGGGGCCAGGGTACCAACCTCCCAACAGAGGCCCAAGCACCCCTGGAGTTTAATGAGTCACCCTTCTGAGAACCACAGGAAGGGATCTGGGCTTCCCCATGTGACAAGGGACATAACCTCATTGCTTCTGCAAATGAGAACAGAAACTTCTCTCCAAACTTCCCCTTGAAAAATAAACCACTGCCACCAAACCAACCACCAGAGCCTGTCTGCACACTGAACCCAGGATTTCAAAACAAGTTTTGGTATTGATAAGAAACAGATGATTCCACCGATGGAGTCTTAAGATCATAGCCTCAGAAGGGAAGCCCAATTTCCTTACTTTATACATAGGGCAAGTGAGGGGTAGAGAGGGGAAGTGACTTGCTGAAGACGACATGGCAGGAGAGAGGAGGAGGCTGCAAATGCCTTGTGATCTTACGGGAAAACATTGCATTTCCTGAAACACCTAGTACACATCCTTAACACTTGCACTGTTGAGGTGGGCTTCACGACACATGTCCAGGCATCCCGCCACCCAAGCACCATTCTCCCTCTCCACCCCAGAGCTTGCTACCCTCTCCTCTTTAAAGAGCCACCTTCTTCTTATGCTATTCTCTGGCCAGGGTCTCCTCTGCCCATGTGTCTTCTGAACAGAGAATGGTCTTCCCAGCTTTCTGCCCAGTCCTCATCCTGGCCTCCCCTGAAAACAAGCACACCAGTTACTTTCACCTTGGAGGTCTTTACCTCTCATCTCAACAGAGAAGCAATAGGCAATTGGAGCCAAAATACAGGAATATTTAAAAAGCTGCCAGAATTGTATGATGTATAATGTATTGCCTAATCTTTTCCTGAGAAAGTGATTACAGCTCCCAGTACTATCCCCGAAACTGGAGATGAGGGTCCACCCCTCCACCCTCCTCCATTCTTTAAGAAGCCTCTTTTCCTTCCCACCCAGCACCCCCTTTCTCCATCCCCGACCTGTGCAACAGGAACAGGTACTCTAAGGAGGGGTGCACGCAGTTCACAGGCCAGCTATCCCTCAGGGAAAGACAATCACAACAAAGAGAGGTAAGACCCGGAGAAAGATAAGCATTCCCAAGGTCTTCTCAGTCTAACAAGATTCTTTTGGTATCCAACTCACCATCAATCCCTTGTTCACCAGCCCCCTCTGCATGACAAGCCAGTCACCAAGTCCGAGAGAACAGGAAGCGGGGAGGGGCAGGGAGAGGCCCCCAGGGAATGGCCAGGCTCCCCACTGCTCCCACTTCTCAAGGGTCCTGCCGGAGCAGAAGTCGTAATACCGTTCCTTAAGCTCTAGAGCTCACTTTCTGCACTTCGGTGGCAGATGCCTGACCCTCATCACCACCTAAACCCTCAAGAGTAAGATCAGTGTGACCTTCATTCCACACGCAGACCCAACCATCTCCAAGTCAGGTCTCCCCTAATTATCTCCTTAAGTAAAAATTACTTAGCATAAGCACCAGATTTAAAACCTCAACTCTATCTCACTATTTTTTTTTTTTTTTGAGACAGAGCTTCAAGCTATCCCCCTGGGTAGAGTGCTGTGGCATCACAGCTCACAGCAACCTCCCAACTCCTGGGCTCAAGCGAGTCTCCTGCCTCAGTCTCCCAAGTAGCTGGGACCACAGGCGCACCCGCCACAACACCTGGATATTTTTTGGTTGCAGCCATCATTGTTGTTTGGTGGGCCTGGGCTGGATTCAAACCCTCCACCTTAGGTGTATGTGGCTGGCACCTTAGCCAGTTGAGCCACAGGCGCTGAGCCTATCTCACTTATTTTAATACAGCCAAGCAAGAGGTTTTTGATTCACGCCACCAATCCCTGTGAAACAATATACCCTCTGATCTCCTCTTCAGGACCCCAAGTGGTGTACAGAGTAACTGAAATTAGCCTCCTCCTTGGCAAATCCTACACATTTTTGAAATATGCAGGAAACCATTCAGGAAAAAAAGCATCCATTTAGTCTCTTGGAAAACTTAGCTTTTGTTTATTTACAAGACATCAAAAAAAATCACTAGGAACTTCATTCCACCTACTGAAACTGTTGAGCCAAACTCGTTGCAGAAAGCAGCAAGCATGCTAGACCAGTGATTTTCACTCGGTGAGCGCAGCACACTACTGGGCCAAGTTCCCGTCTCCAGCACCTCGGTAGGCGGCAACGTGGCTGACTGAGAGGGACCACAGGAAAGGTATCATGACTTGTGCTCCTCCAGGACCCTTGAGAAGTGGGAGCTGTGGGAAGATTCCCTAGTGGCCTCTCCCTGCTGACCGGGAGCTGACTGAGGGTTTGGAGCACAGATGAATTCACTTTGAACATTCAACCATCTCACCTTTGGGACATCCAAATGGAATTGCCAAAGAGCGATGTGCTGAGACGGAGGCTTGGGAGACTGTCACACGGAAACAGAAATGACACACTGTAAGATGGATCAGAGAAAATGCTGAGTGTAAGCAAAGGGATGTAAGCCCATCCTTTACACAGAGACGGAAAGAATGGAGAAAACCAAGAATATGTCACCATGGGAGCCAAGGGAGGAAAGAGTTTAAAGAAAAGATTAGTCAGCAGTGTCACGTTGGAGAAGAAATGCCAAGTCACAGCTCTGGGTTCTGACTTGTGTGTAGATTTGGCACGGTGCTTTTCCTTCAGAGCATTGATCGTAATCTGTAAAGCTTTTCTCCCCATATCGGCCATGTCTTCCTGAGACTGTACAAGCAACGTGAAGGTTTGTTCCTTCACTGTGTTACTACAGCCCAGGGGAAGACATGTTGCACAAAGGTCCTCCAAGGTCTCTGTTGAGGACTGGGATGAAGAATAAATACATGAAGCTTTAGGAAGGAATGAGCATTGCAGGAAAAATTTCAGATGGAAAGGGCAGCAATCAGATCCTAGAGAAAGGACTACGATGTCAGACAGGATGGGGGTGGGCTTGGTTGGTCTTGGATGACACAAAGATATTATTCAATTGATCACTGCTCACTAATCCCTTTCCCCAGGAACCAAGGATTATAAAATGCTCCCCCCAGAGTTTCTATATTGCCCAGATGGATTCACTACTTCAGGATATTTCCATTTCTACTAAGATTTTATTGCCAGAAAACCATGAGTCAATAGGTCGGGAATGAGGCTGCTCTGAGGATTTCAGTTCCAATCCTTTGCATCACGAGCACCAGCATCTCAAGAAGCTACTTCATCCCTGCAACAGATTTTGCAGCATAACACCAATGTGCTTTGGTGCTTTAAGAAAAATCAATGCACAAACATTTGTCCTTAGAAAGCAGGGGAAATGGATGGGGGTTGTTTATATTAATAAATAATTAGTCACTGTAAGTCCCTGTAAGAGAGGCAGATGCCTTAGTTCACATAAAACCCACTTTGATTTATAAATTTTGATTTCAAAGTAAGCCTCTTAAAAATACATTTGAGGATCTGCTCCCCATTCTCCCCACCATGAGAGACTACACTAACTATGTCCTAATTAAATGTTCTAAATCCAGAATGAAACCCACTGAGGGTGGGGGAAGCCTGCATCTTCATAAGACTGCCCTAATTTACTTAGTGTCAAGGGCCCAGTTGACCTTTATACCTTCTTAAATCAACCAATTAACTGGAACACACCTTCTTACTTTCAAAATGAGGAGGCTGTGGTTAGAACAAGATTTCATACAAAGGAACTTTTCAAAAAACAAAACCCACAGGCATCAAAAGAACGTTTTGTTCTGAGGTCTGCCAAAAAAGGTCAGATGATAGAATGAAAAGACTCTGGACCAGGAGCCAGAACCATACTGGCAACTAGCTCCTAGGACAGCAAGACCACTATCTTTTCTACTTTGCCCACTATCCCCTTACTTCCACTCTTACCCTCAATATTTGGCACCACCTCACATCTGTACACCAACAGCAACGCCGAGACGGACATGGTCAGCTTTGTGAAGTACAAGGAGGGAAGGAGCAAGACGGCCTGGGTTTGGATCCAGCCTATAGCACAAGCTGGAACAAGTGATTTCTCAGCTTTAGTTCTGTATCTGTAAAGTGGGGATGGTAACAGTACCCTCCTTATAGACTGTTGTGGGGATTAAATGGGTTAATAATTATAAAGCACTTGGAATAATGCCTAGCAAACAATAGAGAAGAGTTCCCCAATTTCAGCACCATCATTGTTTGACCTTGAGCAAGTCACTGTCCACTGTGGGGTTAAGTTTCCCTATCAGTAAGGTGATGGGACTGGATGACCTGATCTCAGGAAGATCCTCCCTGGCTTAACTCCTCCATAATTCTTTGAATCCTATTACAACTCTCTAATCCTTCTAAAGGCCTGAGCTTTAAGACCAGCAACAGGGAGTGAAGGTTATGCTGGTCCTAGAAGAGTGCCAGCCCATGGACCTTTAACTCATCCCAGCCCCAGGCTGGTCCCAGAGTCCAGGGTCCAGCCAACCAGCCTTCTGTATTAATAGATCCGAATTGTTCAGAGATCGAAATATTCATCGCATTACTCAAAGCTGTGGAAGCAGCCCAAGCATAAGGAAAGAACACACTACAGAGGAAAGAAACCCGAGAGAGAGAGACCAGGGACAGTCAAAAGACAAAAGCAAACACGAAAGACCAAAAATACACTCTGTGCATGTGATGATTTATTTAGCATCCTTCCTCTAATAGCAATTAAGAGAACTTCAAACTATAAGGTGGCTTTGTAGCAGGGACAATTTTCCCTACCTGGAGGCGTAGCCCCGTCAAAGTGACTTCCCTTCCTCTTCAAAGCCAGCCAGTCTTCCCTGAGGAGCAGACGCTGCCAAGTCCACTGTCTCAGGAGCAAACACCTTGCTCAGAAAGCGGTTACTTACCCAATGTTTACTTAGCCTTCATTCTGCCCAAAAGTAAAATTAGTGTTCTAGTGTTCAGGATAATCAAGACCCCCCTTTCTGGCCCTCAGTGTCCCCATCTATAAAATGGAGCAGGAAGGATGTTAAGCCACCTAATTTTCAAGCACCATTAAAGTTGTAGGAGGCTGCTGTCGTGATTTTCACATGCATGGGAGAAGGGATTTTTTTCATTTTTTTTTTTTATTTTATAGACTGAGACTCATTTTCCTACCCTGAGTAGAGTGCCATGGCATCATAGTGCACAGCAACCTCAAACTCTGTGCCCAAATAATTTTTAAATATTTTAAAATTAGATTTAAAAAAAAATTTCTATAGGCTGGGCACTGTGGCTCACACCTATAATCCTACCACTCTAGGAGGCTAAGGGAGGTGGGCCACTTGAGCTCAACATTAGCCTGAGCAAGAACAAGACCCCATCTCTACCAAAAATAAAAAAACCAGCCAGGTATGATAGCTAGCACCTGCAGTTCCAGCTACTGAGGAGGCTGAGTTAAGAGAAGAGCTGAAGAGTTTTGAGATTGCCATGAGCTATGATGCCAGGGCACTCTATCAAGTGTAACAAAGTGAAACTTTAAAAAAAAAAAAAAAGTCATAGTTATTTGCTATTTTCTGCCTGAACCCAGACTTCTTGGATTCAAATCTCAGGTCTACTAGTAAGTAGACCTGACTTTAGGCAAATCACTTAAGCTTTCTGTGCTTCATATTTCCCACCAGTAAAATAAGGGTAATAGTATCTTCCTTCCAGTGTTGTTGTTAAGACTGAGTTAGTTAATGCATATAAAGCAGAAAGTACTTACAACTGTGCCTGGAATACAGTAAATATGGTTATCATTATTTATGCAGTTACATCGTTTTCTACACAACAAAAACAGTTTATTTGGAAGACAGCACGCTAGGACATACATACACACAGAGCAGACAGGCAGAAAAGCTGGGTCCTCATCCTGACGCTGCCCCAAACCAACTCTATGTTTCTGGATGAACTACTGCCCCTGTCTTGGCCTCAGTTTCCAGGGCAGACAGAATAAGAATTTCCCTGAAATTATGCAGTTCAGAGAGGATATACTGGCAGCCAGTGTTCTGTCCAACTACAGTTTTAAACCCCATGATGTTTCTTTAAAAATTGATTTTATTCTCAATATTTAAAAGTCTGGAGATTTCTCATAAAAATACAAAACATAAAAAGTTCTATTAGCCCTGGACCCTCAGTAGTGGCTCTTAAAAGTGCAGTCCCTCAACCAGCAGCAACTGCCATCACCTGGACACTCATTAGAAATGCAAATTCTCATGCTCCACCCAGACCTACAGAATCAGAAACTCTGGGAGAGAGAGCTGGCTGGCTGTTTCACCAAGCTGGAGATGCACACACACTGGAGAGAGCTGGCTGGCTGTGTTTCACCAAGCCAGAGACCCACACACTGGAGCAGAGGAACAGCTGGCAGATGTGAAGAACAGCGGGCCCCACTGGACAGGAGGCACTATCTGTTACCACTGTACTCCCAACTCCCTGTGGTCTCTGACTGACACTTACCAAGCCACCCACCGCACTCAGCTTCCTTACCATCCAGTCCCCAGGAGGCTCTGGCCTGGATGGACCACCTCCTCTTACAACAGAGTAATGAGCCCCGAGGCTCCATATGCCAGTAAGATTGTGTTGTTCCAAATCAGAACTGTATGAAAGGCAGGCTGTGCACACCAAGGGCACAGTCGAAAGAACAAACTGTTGAGTTTCCCTTATTAATCACAACACAATCCGCACAAGCAGCTGCTATTAAGAACAGCTGCAGCTGCTAAAAGGGTGATCTTGAAGCAGCCTAAAAACTGCTTACAGTTGAATCCCCGTAACAGGCACGCACAGACTTGCAGGCTACAGGCCTGGTTCTTCCTCCTGATCCTTTGTGCTTCTCCCAGAGCAGAAGTCATCCTCTTTCCATTCCCTGGGACAGAGTAGGATGGGATGGGGAGAAGGTGGTTTTTGTGCAAGTGTCTGTTTTTGTTTTTTTAATTTGGAATTAGTATACTATAGAGAATTGGGGTAAGCTTCAAAAGACTTGAGCTGGATCCCATCTCGATCACTGAGTGACCTTGATTGAGTTACTTCTCTTGATTATGGTTTTGTCCTGTGATAAAATAGATACAATGATAATACCTACTTCATAGGGTTGCTGTGAAAACTGAATCAAATGAAATGAAAGTACAGCAGAACCTCCGCAGCTGACCCCTCCCTACATCGACCACCTCTCTCGGTTGACCTAATTTTCATAGACTGGACATGCACCACCATGATCAGTACAGTCCGCCTAGTTCCTCATGGTGACTACCTCCATGTTAACCAGTTTGTTATAGCTTCTTAGGTGGTCAACTTAAAGAGGGTCTACTGTATTTTGTAAACTACGTAGGACCCAACAAAAATAAAGGCTTCCTATCATCATCCCATGAAAGCTGTAGTTTGGGCTTGGCACCTGTGGCTTAAGTGGCTAAGGCACCAGCCACATACACCTAAGGTGGCGGG